>NW_025999949.1:25595695-25841303 GCF_001458135.2 Marmota marmota marmota
TGGGAGGGAAAGGGAGAGAGAAGGGAAATTGCATGGAAATGGAAGGAGACCCTCAGAGTTATACAAAAGTAGATACAAGAGGAAGTGAGGGGAAAGGGAAAAATAATACAAGGGGGACAAATGAATGTCAGTAGAGGGGGCAGAGAGAGAAGAGGCGAGGGGAGGGGAGGGGAGGGGGGATAGTAGAGGATAGGAAAGGCAGCAGAACACAACAGACACTAGTATGGCAATATGTAAATCAATGGATGTGTAACTGATGTGATTCTGCAATCTGTATTTGGGGTAAAAAAGGGAGCTCATAACCCACTTGAATCAAAGTGTGAAATATGATATATCAAGAATTATGTAATGTTTTGAACAGCCAACAATAAAAAATTAAAAAAAAAAAGAATTTTTTAAAAATTTAGTATACAACAGAGATATGAAAAATTGTGCTCTATATGTGTAATAAGAATTATAATGCATTCTGCTGTAAAAAAAAAAAAAAAGAGCTTTTGATTCAGGGTCACCAGTACAACTGCATGATGTCTTCTGGAAGCCCATTGGAGGACAGGAATATACATATTTTTCCTTTTTAAATTTAATTTAGTCTTGAAGCAGGACACTGGTAATTGTCCTGTGCTCCAGAACCCAGCTCCCACCCCGGGGACAGGTAAATGGAAAGAACCTGCTTCACGCGGCCTGTGGGTACCTTGTCCTCGCTGACAGACTACTGGAGCCTTTTCTGAGCTCCAGGCAGCAATGGGCAGACATCTAAACTGGCTGTCACCAAGCAGCAGGAACCCAGAAGTACCCACCCTCTTCTTCAGAGAAATCATTAAAGGGTGCAGGTCAACATTCTGTTCTCATGGTAGAAAAACGAGGTCCTGTCCCTGGACCATCAAGCTCCTCACACCCACAGCTTGAGAAGCATCCTGGCCACTGAAGCCAAGGTGGCTGTGGAGCCATCGAGGGGGGTTCCTTGATATGGGGCCAGGGATTTGAGAGCTTTGACAAAAGAAGGTGACAATAACGACGAAGCAAGGACAAACAACCTTACCAAGCTTCTGAGACTTAGGTTAGAAGTGGACATGTAGCTACCTGGCTCTGTCCCCCAAAATGTGTTTTTGGAAAACTACTGTGTTGAAGAGAGCACATGAAGGACCACACGGAGAGAGGGGCGATGTCTGAGCAGCCGTTGCAGCTATGGAGCAGAGACAGCCTTCCCTGCTGAGGTCAGCCCAGATTGCTTACTCATCAGCTAAGTAGACCGTGGCTATTTATTTATACATTATATCTGGGATTTTTTTTTTTCACAACAGATAACAGTAGCCTATGCCATTCAAGACAGATTGCAATGTGAAGCATAGTCCACGATATGTGACAGACAAAAATGCAGCATCTTGTATTTAGATTCAAATAACTCTGAATAAAATGCACCGCACACAGGCCTTCCCACATCCATGTCGAATAAACTGATGAATGAGTCCGTAAATCATCCAGGGGAGACATCGCTCAGGAGGACGAACTGAGGATCTATGGCTCTCTAAATTCCTAACTGGGGCCAAACGTGGCATGACATTGTTCAAAAGCTTCAGAGGCCAAGTTTAAACATGAATGACTTTCTCACTTTCTGAAATGATTTGGGGAGCAGGAAGCCTCAGGATAGAGAATTTTGGGAATTTTAATGTAAGAGGAACGGAGAAACTGAAGGGTGCCAGCATGGTGCACCACCTTTAAAACTGATTCCAGAAAAGGTTGAAAGATCTTTCTTCAGCCTGGAAAGCAGAAGAGGAGACAAAAGAGTTGATTCAGATCTTGAAGGAGGAGACAGGCTTCTTTTCTGTTGTCTAGAAGTTGGATTAGAACCAAAAGGCCAATGTTCTGAAGTAGCAGTCGGCATACTTTGCCTGTGAAGGGGCAGATAGTAAATATTTTAGGCTTTGGCAACCACAGGGTCTCTGTTCCAACAACTCAGCTCTGCCTTTGTAGCATGCAAGAAGCCGTCGTCAATATGTAAACAAATCAGTGTGGCTGTGTTCCAGTAAAACTTCATTCATAGAAACAAGCTATGGCCAGGCGTGGCCCATAGATGATGGTCTTTATTTAGACCCTGTATAAAGAGATGATCTTTCCCTCTACATAAGCCCAAGCTTCCCAGTAAATAAAAGTATTAGATTTCAGAGTCACTGGGAGGTGGGGGAGACTGAAATATCCATAATGTATTTAAAATAGTCTGGGTGGACCAGAGATAAAATAGTCTTAATACATATATGGGGCAAAGGGTCTCTATGAAGAAAATGCATATGTGTGTATATATATATATATATATATATGTAAATATACATATATTATATATACTTATGTGTGTGTGTATATATATCTTAATAAGATATCCCTGCAAATGGGTGGAAGTTTTGAACAAAAGAAGCTATAAAGATGGCAAATAAACAGCTGAAAAGATAGACTACATGATTTTTTTTTGGTCAGGGAAATACAAATTTAAATCCCACAATAAATGACCAATACAGTCATTAAAATGACTGAAATTAAAAAGACTGACAACCCCAAGTGTCAGTGGGAGTGTGAGCAACAGGAAGGGTCGAGGTGGCTGGGAGAGTGTGAAAGCTCGCATTTCTCTAAAGATCTCTTCAAGGGCTTCTTACAAAGTGAAGCATTCACGTCATCAGTTAGCCATCCTTCTCCCGTGAGAGCATGCGTCCACAAAAAGACCCGGACCCAAATGTTCATAGCAGCTTTACTTCTAATAGTTCTAAATCAAAAGAGTCCAAAGGGCTGCTAACAGATGAGTGGGTAAACAAGTTTTATTATGTGCACTCAAGGAATATTATTCACTAAGAAAAGGGTAAGCTATTGATAATACAATGTGAAGGAATCTTACAATGTGTTGAGAAAGAGGTCAGACCCCAAAACATACTGCTGTCTTCCATAGACACGAAATTCCAGAATAGACACAGTTTCCCTGTCATGACATAACAGATTGGTGGAAATCAGATTAATGGTTGCCTGGGGCTGGGGTTGGAATGGAATGGCTTTAAAAGACCATAAAGAAACTTGGTAATATCAAGGATATGTTTCCATGCCTGTGTAATTATATCAAAATGACTCTACAGTCATGTAGAACTAAAAACAACCAATAAAAAAATAAATAAAATGAAAAAAATTAAAAGGATGTGTTTTCTCCTCTTCTCCTCCTCCTCACTGGGGATTGAACCCAGGAGTGTTTTCCCATTGACTTTCATCCCCACATCCCCAGAACTAGTTTGTTTTTTTGTTTTTTTGGAGACAGGGTCTCACTGAGTTGCTTAGCTCCAATTGCTGAACTTGGTCTCAGCAATTATGATCCTCTTGTCTCAGCCTCCAGAACCACTGGGATTACCACACTCAGCTCAAGGAAATGTTTTCTACAGTGACTGTGGTAGAAGTTACAAGACTGTGGATATTTGCCAAATCCCATCAAACTGTGCCAAGTACTTAACATGGGCAAATTTTATGGCTGCAGATTTTGATGGGATAGAAATTGATTTTTTTTGGGGGGGGGTGGTACTAGGGATTGAACTCGGGGGCACTCAAACACTGAGCCGCATTCCCAGCCCTATTTTATATTTTGTATTTAGAGACAGGTTCCCACTGAGTTGCTTAGTGCCTTGATTTTGCTGAGGCTGGCTTTGAACTCGCCATCCTCCTCTCTTAGCCTCCAGAGCTGCTGGGATTACAGGTGTGCACCACCATGACCGGCTAGAATTAATTTTAAAAAAGCGAAATGGCCATCCTTTTGGGATATGACAATCAATGACAGGGGATGCTCACTTTTGTGTGTGTGCTTACACTGAACCAGGTACTGGGCCAGGGGCTTTAAGTCCTGCCCCTATTACTTCTAAAGCTCTATTTTAAGTAGCAGTGGCTATATCTCCATATCACAGACGGGAAACCCAAGCCTTAGAGAGATTTCATGATTTTCCCAAGGCCTTGCATCAGTGGTTTGCAGAGGTGGGGTTTTCAACTGGATCTTTCAGACCCTCAGACTCCAGACTTCTTAGTTAGAAGGCTGAGCCCTATAACCTCAGCAGTTCCCCTAATTTGAGATTCTGGAAATATTTAAAGGCATTGCTTGTCTGATGTTGGGCCAACAGATAAGAATCAAGTTGTTCATTGCCTAATTTGGACATATTTCTGAATCATTTGGGGAGTAGCACCACTGTTGGTCAGTCAAAATGACGGTGCGAATTGCTTGGGAAAATAATCTAAAACGTAATCTGGAGCATGTGAATGTCAACTCCTAGGCTGAAAAATGAAATGCGGTTGTGTTTACTGTTCGGACTCATCTTGCTGTGACCACACAGAGCATTTCTGAGGGGATCTGATGTGAGGGTGACATGTCAGTATCTGTGTCCTCCAAAAGTCATTCAACTGTTATCTCCTGATAGTGATTGCTGGACTTTCTCATGGTCCCAAGTATTTATTAGATGAGAATGTAAAATTTACAAGTGCTTCAGGAGCCTGGCTGGCTGCTGTGGCGATCCAGCTGAGATCAGAGTCAGGAGGCAGAAGGACCTTCTTCTCTCTGCCCTTAACTCACTGGCCCTTTGGATAACTCGTTCCCTGAAAGTTTTCTCATGTGTGGAATAAAATAAAGGACATTAATTACTGTTTAATCTTTAATTAGGAGTTCAATCTACAAATCTGACAATAAGCTTACTGGTGTTTACAGCCTTATTGGCAAATGAAGAAGCAAACCGTATCAGTCAGATCTGCTAACTGTATTAGTCAGATCTCTGAGTACAGAGCAACCCAAGGATCAGTGGCCTGTGACTACAAGTTTTCTCCCCTGCTTAGGGGTTGCAGGCAATTTGGGTCTATGGATTGGGTTTTGTCTTTGTGTTGGGTTCAGGTTTACTCCCGTGTCTCATTCTGGGTCCAGGCGAAAGAAGCAACAGCCATTTGGACATTTGCTCCTCATTACACAGGACAGGGAGAGAGACCCGACCTACACAGAGCTCAGAAATGATCTGCCACTTACAAACATAGCCCACTGGTCAAAGCATGCCAGATGACCATGCCCAAAGTCGGGGCGAGGTGGGGTGGGGGCACAGAGAGGTCAGCCCTGCCCATGGTGTCGAGCAGGGGAGAGTGAATAGTGACCTCCTGAGAGCCCAACCCCAAAGACAGGACAATTCTAGGCAGTTGGATCTCGAAGAAAGGGTTTTCTTTCTCATTTACTCAGAAGTTGACTTACCAGTTCTGGACTCCTTACTCTCCAGGCTGCTCACTGGGTGGGCTGGTTCTTAGGGGAAGAACTAGTTCCTTGAATGCACTTGGAGGAGGAACTGCAAGTTCTTTGAGGATTGAGGATAAAATAGCTTTCAGCATTTCTGATTGTTCATCGAATCTAGGCATCATTTTGAATAGTGCTGACCTGCAGCAAGGTATTAGTAATCTTTCGTGATCTCAACAGCACAAGGAAAACATTTTGAAGTGGAGATTTAGTCTCAAAGGGAGGGTGTGTGTGTTCTATCTTGCTTTCATACCAGATGCAACATTCCCTCTGACCACATCAATTCTTGAACGTCAGATAGGCGAAATGGGGAGGCTCCACGCCTCCTTACTGACTCTTCAGTTTCTTCTCTGCAGGAGGGATCCACCGGCTACAGATGACTGACCTTGGTCCCGGCAAGCCCATTCTGTGGTCAGTGCCATCAGTCAAGTCAGACTTCAACAGACTCCAGTCTGCCAGCCGTGGTACGATGGTTTTGAAGATAGTGGGTACTCTCAAGTTCACATGGATGGATGATTCTCTAAAACCTGTTAAAGTGAAAAGGCAAATTGACAGGTACACAGTAAATATTGATGGGTGCATTTCTGATCCAAAAAAAAAAATCATGGTATCTACTTCAAGGCAGCAAAGAACGAGTTCTATCTTTCTTTGATACTGATCAGTATCAAGAGTCTTTATTTGAGTGGGAAAAAAATGGCAAGCTGTTTTTTTATTTAATTTTCTTACTAAGAGTTCAAACTCACTTTTATTCTGCCCTGCCCCCTAGCCAGCCTTAAACCGTGCTTCAAAGTCTTATCATCAAGAACTTCTGGAGTCCTGACTAAGCAGGCACATATGAAAGGGAGTCCTCAGGGAATCTCTCAGCCTGCAACCCAAAAAACATGGCCTGCCTCAATTGTAGCTGAGGCCAACTCCGCTGCGCCCCAGAAAAGTCTCAGAACAGACTTAAAAGCCCACAACTTTAGTGTAGATGGGACACCTGTGGCACAGATATGTCCTGTGTCTTGTTAAAGGTCACACAGCAATGTAGGAAGAGGGGCAGACAGAAGCCTAGGTTTCCATGCACTCTGGATGGGGCCTTTCCTGGACATGTTCTTAATCCTCTCAGTTTTGCAATCCTCTGAATCCTGGAGTTAAACACAGAGCACTATGTGTGACCTCTCACATTCCCACATTGTCATGGAATAATATTTACTGCTTTGCCTTTATGAAAAATCTATTTGATACCGGTAAGGATGTGGGGGAAAGGCACACTCATACATTGCTGGTGGGACTATAGATTAGTACAAGCATTATGGAGAGCAGTGTGGGGATTCCTCTGAAAACTTGGAATGGAACCATCTTCTGACCCAGTTATCCCACTCCTCAGTATATACCCAAAGGACTTAAAATCAGCATAGTACAGTGACACGGCCACATCAATGTTTATAGCAGCTCAACTCACAATAACTAAACTACGGAAACAAACTAGGTGCCCTTCAACAGATGAATGGATAAAGAAAATGTGGTACATATATACAATGGAATATTACTCAGACTTAAAGAAGAACGAGTTCATGGCATTTGTCAGTAAATAGTTGGAGCTGGAGAATATCATGCTAAGTGAAATATGCCAATCTCCAAAAACCAAAGGCTGAATGTTTTCTCTTATGCAGATGCTAATTCACAATAAGGGGGGGTAGCTAAGGAAAAATCGAGGCAATTCAGATAAGGCAGAAGGGAGTGAAGGGAAGGGAAGGGAAGAGGTAGGGAGACAGGAAGGATAGTAGAATGAACCAGACATTAATACCCTGTGTGCATGTATGATTACACCACCCATGTGATCCTACATCATGCACAACCAGAAGAATCATACATACTCCACTTAGGTATGATGTGTCAAAGGGCTTTCTATTGTCATGAATAACTACTTAAAGCAAATTAAAGAATCTATTTGATGCTTAGAAGCTATAAAGTTGGGATAAATCCTTCAATTTCTTCAGGCCTCAATTCACTAATATATACTATAGGAATAATCATAATTCCTCTAAGGTCAATTTGTGGATTAGAGAGATTGTATGTACATTCCCAGCAGAACAGAAAGCAGGCAGGGCTTGTTCTGTGCAGGATTGGGAACTTCTTCCACATGGGGTCAGACTGAACAGCAGGCTTTGGTAGATGTTTGTCACCACTACTTCTTCTGCCACTGTGGCATCCAAGTATCCATAGAAACAATGGTACCCGAAAACTATGTCTGTCTTCTGATAAAACTTTATTTGCAAAGTCAGACAGGGCCAAGCCTGACCCATGGGATGTAGTTAACAAAGCCCTCCTCTAAATGGAAGCGTCTCAGTCAAATGGACATCCTTATGAAAGACACCGATGTGCACAGCAGAAGATGATATGTCCCCTTGTTTTGCAAAAGCGCAGGCGTGTGTTGCTTGAGAGCATGTCATCGAGCCATTCAATCCTCTGCGGAATATTTGTTGAACAGAGCGCTGTACTGTGGCTGCACAGAGTGAAATGTGACATCTCTGGGACTACTGCAGAAAGTCCTAACCCTGGCACTGCCACTCATGCACTGTTTTCATCTTGGGCCTTAGTTTCCCTTTCTATAAAATAAAAGATAAGAATGATTACCTTGTAGGTCTGCTCAGCTCTACAATGGCATGGCTCTGTGATATCAGTTTCCCATGGAGGACCTAAGGCCTAAGTCTCGAGGACTCTGAGGAGAAGACACCTATCTAATGACACCTATCTAATGGTTTAGGGAATTACTTCTGCCTTCGGCTTGTGATATGGGAGGGGCGGGTAGGGTCAGGTAGTCAGGGCAACATGTATTGCTTTTATATCCGTTAACATTTTGAAGATAAAAACATTCACTGGCTAGAATAAATCAATATATGACAAAAATAACTTCTGGTGCTATAAAAATAAAGGTAAAAGACATTTTCTTTAGTTCGTTTCAATAATACATGCCAATCATCTTCAAATAGCTGTGTTAGGGGGTAAGGGGAAATCAGACTCAAGAGCCCCCATCTCCGCCCTCAGGAAATTTTCCTGCCCTTGGGAATAGACAACTGACTCAGTTAAATACAAACACTTGGGATGTCTTCAGGAGAACAATAGCAACAACCACTGTTCCCTGAGTGCTTATTATGTGCCAGGCCCTGCTTTAAGCACTTCATGTAATCTTGGATTCTCATAATGACTCGGTGAGTTAGATGCTTCATTTGCCAGAGGAGGAAACCAAGGCATGAGTGACGAGTGGCAGAGCTGGGATATGAACCCAAAAGGCTGGCTCTGGAGCTCACACACTAATCACGCAGGATTGCTGTTCCCCAAGAAGCCATGCTCCATGTCACCGGAGTGAGGCATAAGAGACATTCCAGCAGAGAGGGAAGTGGGGCGGGGTAGAGCAATCCTGGAAGTAGGAGGATGATGTGTATAAATGGAGGACAGAGAGGGAACTTTTCTCCTGTCACATAGATGCACTGCTATTGGTTGGGAAACCTGTAACCTGAAATGCAATATGGACGGCCTGCATTTTTATAGAAAATTATCTAGACCCAAGACCATAGCTCAGATATCATGCTTTTTCTTCAACGCTTTTCCATTGCTTCGTGGTTTCTCAATTGAGTATCAAGTTAAGATTTTTGGTCCACTTGGCAATTATATGTATGATTGTTCCTTTCCTAGTTCCATGAGAGCACTTTTCTTTTAAAACGTAAGTAGCAATATTGCAGAAGAAAAATGGACAGAAATCAATTGTTGCAATTATCCAATACTTGCTTTTAAATTTTACAACAGAAAGACGATGTGTACCCCTGTACCACCCACAAGCATCTCTCCCTGTGTGACCACATTTGAGCATTTGAGGAAGCTGCTCAGGACTTCCTCCCGAGTCACCTGTCAGGTGGGCTTTGGACAGTGGCTGCAGGTTTTCTGGTTGCCCATGCTCCATCCCAAGGAAACATACCAATTCTCACTCCTATGAAGAAATGCAAGCTTGCTTTACAGAAATGAACCCAACCTGGGCCCTTAGGCGGAAAGAAAAAAAACATACAACTTCTGTTCTTATTTCTCCTTTTGATAATAAGAGGCCTTGGGGAGAGCAGAGCATCAAACAATCATTTATTCCCAGGCCTGGTGTCTGCAGCACTTTTTGACCTCCCACAGGGACAGACTACCATAGTGAGTGATAAATACTGCAGGTCCTTGCCCTGGGGGATCATGCTTGAAGCTGAACTTGGAGTTCAAACCCTGTGAAACTGGGCTCAGGGTAGGGTTTTCTACAGTCGTTTCTGGGCACTGGATGCCCTGCTTGCTGCCCAATACCAAAACTGTGGCTGCATTTGGTTCTCACACCCATTCTGCAAGTGGGCGGGTTTATCCCATTTCACCAATGAGGCTCCCCCAAATGAAACCATTTGTCCAGGGTCACGCACCTCGAAAGAGGAGGGAGCAGGTACAGTGGAGAGAATGTGGGGCCAGGGTGTGGCTTTCTTTTGTTCTGCAATGGCAGGTGATCCAAGTGAGGGTCTGAGAGGTGGATGGGAGGGGGCCATGAAGCTGAGCTTGCTCTCTGGCCTGCAGATGGAAGGGGGGAGGGTTGTTTCTCATTTGGAGTTGAGGCACTTGTGACTAACAGAGTGAAGGAGGAGAAAAAGGAAGCCTGGTTTCTAATTTTATCTTCTGTAGCACTTTACCAAAAATCCCCTCAAGGTGGCCGGAAGTTGGGAGCCCTCAAGGGGAGATGTCCTGGAGCAGCATGCAAAGGCGCAGGCCCAGGGTGGGTGGGGGGCTGGGAGGTCAGCCCTCACGTGCCCCTCCCCCACTGCCACCTGTCAGCAGCTGCTAGGCTTCTTCTCTTCTAACTCCTCATTTGCGTGAGGTGACGCCCATATGGTGCTGTTTTATTTACCTATTTGAGGAGAACAACTCCTTTAGCAAAAGAAACCGGAAGCCAATGCCCTCTTGACTTTTATAAATGAGGAACCTGTCTGAGGAATAGGATCCATTTCTTCCAGAGAAAGATGGCTAGGAGGTGTTTGTCTTGCAGAGGGGTCCAGGGCAGGGGGCTTTACAGCCAGGTGCATTCGAGTACCACCTGCTTCTATCTAGTCCATGATGGATGGAGACACAGGAAGCTTAGGAGGAGTACTGAGGCTCACACTGCCCAGGTGGATCAAAGTCTCGAAGTACGTGCTGCTTTGTGATTGATCTGGGATATCCAAAGAGAGACCTCCTCAATTTTGCCATTTCAGGTGTTGATTTTTGCAGTTCAAAGGTGGTCTCTGAATATTCTTCAAGATGGGTTTTTATCCTGTGTTACCTTGGGTATAAGAGAGCAAATATTTCAACCTTCCCTTGTTCTTGAAATGATCTGTGGCAACTCATACATTTGATCATTTGTTCTTGGGTCTTCAGGCTATGGTCAAACATCAGATAATCCTTGGGGGAAAGAAGAGCATCAAACAATATTTTATTCCAGTCCCGGAATCAATACATCAAATAAATTTTAAAAAGACCTCTTAAGGTACAATTTAAGGAAGAATCTGTGTTTTCTTTTCAAATACCTTAGTTCAGTGCTTATTTATTAAACAAACATTTATTTTAGGAGCTTGATAAACCTGGCATTGGGCATGATGCTCTGGGCACAGAGTTGGAGAAAATCTAATCATTGCTTTGAATCTGTTCAGACTTTGCTGATTTCACAACTTCAACATTGCAATTCCATGATAGGTACAAAAGAGGGCCCAGGGAGTACCAGGCTTTACAAAATTGGTGAACTTTGTGACATGCTTAACACAAAATTTCTTTGCATGTGCATTTTTCTGGGGAGAGGATTCGTGAATTTTGCTGGATTACTCAAGGATCAAAAATTAAAATGCTTTAGACCCATGTCTTTTGCAATTACAGCAAACTTTAAAAACAACTTACCTCTGGTTTTCTACAAGTAGAGTCTTCTCTTCCCTCATTCCCTGCTCAACCCTGGTGGGTTTTCTCCACTTGGGACCTGCTCAGCTTACCATTAAGTCCATCTTTGATGAGTAAGCTTCTTAAAATCCAGGCCAATGTCCTTGTCATATCTGTACCCCGTTGTAGGACCCTGTACCCCCTAAGCTTTTCATTTTCCATAGTGCTTAGCTCTCGCAGCAAGCAGGAGCTCTGGAAAAAGTGGGCTCATTAATTATTCCCGGATTTTGTCACCCAATTCTCTGTTGGAGCTTTTATGTGGTCCCAATTCTGCTCATCTGAACTCTTGTGAGATATTCTGGTGTGTCTCCCAAGGCAGGGTGAGAATAAAGAATATTTCTTAATTGGGGTGTGTGCACACACGCGTGCTTACTTGCATACTTACAACCCAAATGCTTTGTTCCTTAACTATCATGTGGAGAGAGGTGTTTGGACACCATATTAATAATAGCCTTGTGTGTATATGTGGCACATTCCATTTTCAAAGGCATTTATAAACACTGAGAGATGAAAGCTAGCACCACTAGTCTTGAGAAAAGGGAATGTTAATCACACCATGCCCGTTCCTTGGGGAGGGTCACAGAGCTAGAAAGGATGTCAGCAACCTCCAGGCCCTGCACGAATAAGGGTGAGGGATTTCCATCTCTCTCTTCAAGCAAGTTCAAGCAAACCCCGTACATCCTATAATTTTCAATTATCATCTATCTACCTATCTATCATCTATCTATCATCAATCATCTCCTTTCCCCTCCCCTTCTCTTTCTTCTTCCCTCTTTCTTTTCTTTTCTTTTTCCCTTCCTTCCTTTCTTCTTTCCTTCCTTCCTTTCTTCCTTCCTTCCTTCTCCCCCCCTCTCTCCCCACCCCTTTCTCCCTCTCTCTCTCTCTCTCTCTCTATCCTCCTTTTTTATGTCCTCCCCCCCAAAGCCCTGTTGTAATTGCAGGTACCTGAGCAAAATGGTGTTGTTTAAAGCCACTAATTTTGGGGTGGTTTGAAATACATCAATAGATAATTCTCACACCTGCATAGACTGGGGTGTCTGATCATCCTACACTCGGCCACATTTCAGGCAGTATAATGCCACCCAGCATGGCTCTTAGCCTGGGCACCCATCTCTTGCCCTCGGTTCCAGGACCTCAGGACGTGGAGTGCACACCTTTGCCTCTCCAGCCAGCCAGCACCTCAGTGTGTCATTTTCACTACTGCTGCTCTGCCAGAGATGAGCGATTCACTCTCTAAAGTGCTGGTATGGAGAAGCTAACCGAGCTGTCTTTTCTGTTTGGTGTTTAACAGTGGAAGTGAACATGTGCAGAATGCCTGCTGCTTCTCAGGGCTGTGGTCTGTGCTTTCCACATGCATAATCTCCAAAGCCCAGGGAGGTAGGTGATACTTATTATCGCACCTGCAGATCAGGAAGCTGAGGCCCAGAGAGATGAAACAGCTCATCAAAGACTCATAGCTAAGAGGCCGTAGAACTAGGAGTTGAACCCAGGTCTGTCTGGATCAGGAGCCATGCACTTAATAGGAGGACCATGGTATGAATCAATGTCCTGGGGTTTGCATGGCACAGGGTAGGTGTTTAAGAATGATGACACACTGGCTGCTTGCCACCTGTTGCCCCAGGAAATACCCATTATTTCCCTCTATTTTAAAAGAGTTTATCCAACTAACAATATTTATGAAATAATTACTAATTTGCTTTCCAGTTTCTTGTTAACTGAAGAAATCAATATTTTCAGAACAGTGAAAGTATTTTAATAGCATTTGCAAGATGCCACATCTTTAATAAATATTATTATTTCATTGACTCCTCAATAACCCATGGAGGCTGCTATTCCTATTTTATAAATAAAGAGAGTCCTGGCAGGGCTGCAAGATCACACAGCCTTAATTAAGGAGCAGAAATTCGGCTCATGCTCTGATTCTAAAAACTCTGTTTCTTCGAGCTAGCTTCTTCTAACTACTGACAGTCATGAAATGAGCAATGACCAATTGAAATAAGGAAAAAATTACCAAAATTAAAAGAAATACTCTCTGGAGGTGGCTTGTGGATAAATGTGTTAATTTTGAAGACTCTATTTCTGTTACCTTAGCTAACCAAGACCATCTACAGGACAGATATAAGCAGAATCAATGCCAAATTTTGCATTCAGATTTAGTACAATATTTAGATAATACCAATGAGAAATAACAGTATAATAATAGCATAGACAGTAGTATGATCATAACCAGAGCTGCTGTTTATGGAGAGCTACCATGTACCCAGCTTTGTGCTAAGCACTTAATGTTCATTTTCTCCTTCTCCATCAACATTCTGCAATTTCTATTTGACAGAAAGACCCATTTCTGCTGTTATGATGAACAAAGTAAGGCTAACGTGAGGTACGAGTCTGGGTCTATCTGATCCCAAAGCCTGGACGTTTTGTCCATATAACATGCTGGAAAATATCATCTGACTTGAAGTAAGCTTAAAGAACTTCCAGGCATCTTAACAAAAGAGTCTTATATCCTGAGACAAATGGAATTTATCCAGTTGTCTCCGAGTGTTTCTAGAACATCATCCTTTGCTGACCTAGGTGTGGAAGCAGGAGTGAGGCTGGGGATGGTTGGCATTTCACAAATCCCAGATTCTGGCAGTGGCCCTTCTAAGTGGCCCCTTCTCAACCTCAGGGTCTGAGAAGCAGCTGATGTAGGTGGCACTCATCATTCTCAACTGAGGACAAACTCCTGCCAGATATTCCACAGACCCTGCTCACAGTGTCTGGCACGTGATGGGGACTTCATAAATACCTCTTGGGTTGGTGTGGAGTTTCAGGAGGGGAGGACGCAGATGTCATTATTTTCATGGAATGTGGAGACAGAGAGAGAATGCAAACAGCTCACCGGCTCCTTTTTGCTCCATTGGCCAACGGCTGGGTGATTTTGAGTGAGTTCATTTTTCCTCTCTGGCCCACATTTCCAGAGAGGGTGACATTACCTGCTTCTCTTTACAAAAGACCTGTTATGAACACCTTCTGTAATGGTGTAAACACAAAGGCCATGACGTCAAACACACACTGATAAAGAAATCTTCCTTGCATCAATTACCTAGCTCCCTACCAGGCTTTCTGCATACGGTGCCTTCGCAGATACCCTGTGGGTCATTACCACTCCAGTTGGAAGATGAGGAAACTCTGAGATCTTATCATTAATTATGTAATTATTCAGCACACAGAGAGATCCTGACATTTTGCTCAGTTTTCTGGGAGGTGGCAGGGGATGAGTTGGGGAACTGTCCTAGCAACCTTGTTGGCTGACAGCAATGCTCCCAATTAAGTTTAGCTCAGGTTGTGCTGGGCATAGCTGCACCCACCCAAATTCACAGGAGGTTCCTGAAAAGTGGAACTCATTCCCCCCAAACGCTTCGCACTACCCTCATTCCTGGGAAATGACCAGAATGTTCTGGAATGGACCCGCTTGGGCTGTCTGGATTGAACTAAAGCAGCCCATTTCGGTGCCAACTGGCCACAGGGTTTGGGCAACTCCAATGACCTCATCCTCTTTGCTGGCTTGAAGAAACAGAGATAATGATACTTTCCCAAGGCTGGGGCTGGGTGCATCTTAATTTGTGAGTGTTTGTAAGTGGCTTTGAAGATGGCAAATGTTATTTAACGCTAAGTATTATTATTTATTGTGGTTCCAAACGCTGTTTCTCCTCCCCATTGTCAGGCTACAAAACAATAAGGGAAATGGTAAAAGGGCCTCTGAAGTATCCAAACATCTATAAATTAGGTAACGTTGGCCTGAGCTCTGTGATGGTATCTGCAAACCTAGCATTAGCTTCGAAGCATTTTTGTGTGGGAGGCACTCGCCTAATTTGCACTTAAGACATGCCAGCAGCAGGCCCTGGCACAGGCTTGGCACACACGGGTGATGCAAGTGCTCTGTGGACAGAACGCTTGGCTGTGTTCTCTTTGAGATGCAAATGAGGCGCTGGAGGAGCCCCTTGTCCTTTCATGTCTCGCACTTAATAGAAGGGAATTAACATTCATTGAGTCCTCCTGTGTGCCAGACACTTTTATGAACGTGATCTCATTTATTCCCACAACAATCCGGGGAACTAGGTCTGAATGTTCCTATTTTATAGGTGAGGAAACTGAGGCTCATGGAAGTGAAATAATTTGCCTGGATCATATAAAAGGCTGAGCTACAACTGGCATCCAGGACTGCCTGGCTGTAAAAGCCATGCCCTTTTATTATATTGAACTGTAGAAAACATACCGTACTCCTCCTTCATACCCTAAATGCCTGGTCAAGTTGCCCCAGTTCCCTGCTAGAATTTCTTCTGTGTCTTTCTTTTGCCTTTAGGCAACAGATCAGTATCCTACTGTAGCCTTGAGCAATCTGGCTCTGGGTCCCTCTCCAGCTCCATCCAACCCCATCCTCCTTGATTTCAGTGCTTTGATCATGCCACAACCTCACACCTCTGAGCTTCTCCCATAAACTGCCTGCAAAATTTGATCTTCTCCCTTGTTCTCCAGCTAACTCCTGCTGAACTTTCACACATCATTTTCTCAGAGATTCCTCCTCTAAGAGTCCATAGGATATTTTTTCCAAGTACGGTCCTGCACCCCAAATGCCGGCATCACCTGGAACTTGTGAGAAATGCAACTGCACAGTCCCCACCCTGGACCTACTGACCAGAAACTCTAGGCAAGGGCCCAGCCCTGCAGGTGAGTCTTTGCTTACTGAAGATCACCAGGAACTTTCATCTTTGACATTCTTGACATTTTAAGCTGAATAATTCTTTGCTTTTAGTGCCCTTCTGTGCACTGTAGGATTTTCGCAGCATCCTACCTCCTACTCAATGTCTGTAGCCCTCCCTTCGTCTCCCCGTTTCCCCTCACATTGGAACAACTGGAAATGTCTTTGGACCTTGCCTAATGTACCAGGGGAGGAAAAACTGAAGAACGAAACGCCTTAGACTAAACTAGGTCCTAAGACACTCTCTTAGCACTCTGGACAGTTGAGGTTTTGATTTAACTCATTGCAAAAGTTTGTTTCAGGCATACGTCCCCCGCCACCTTCCCAGTGGCTAATGTACTGCTGACAGCTCTTGGGTTCCCGAGAGATATCAATGGACTGAATGAATGGCCTGACACTCCTAAAACCAACACCATGTCTGTATGTGGAGGAGGGGAGGGACAGGAATTGAGGACCCGAGTTGAATCACAGACAAGTAGGGTTCTTGAGATGTGTCACTGTCAGATGGCAAGGGTCCCCACCTCAGAACCCTGGGAACAAAGGGGACATTGTATCTCTGCCTGAATAGGACGTACACCGGTTATTTTTAATTATGGAGGCAGAGGATGTGATTAAATGCAGGGGAGAGAGAGAAATGTTCTCTTAGAATGATTAGAAGGCTCTGACGGCAGATAGGCTCCCTGCTACTGTCACTGAAAACGAAACAAAACCGCATTCTGTCACCGAGAGTAGTAAGGAGAATGCTGGTAGAAAGAGACTTGACTCAGCATGCCCTCCACGTATTTTTGAAAATGGTACATTCAAATTAAAGTAGTAAGCCGGGCATGGTGGCACACGCCTGTAATCCCAGCAGCTTGGGAGGCTGAGGCAAGAGGATCACAAGTTTGAGGCCAGCCTCAGCAACTTGGTGAGGCTCTAAGCAACTTAGTGAGACCCTGTCAAATAAACATAAATACATTGAGATGTGGTGACTTAGTGGTTAAGCACCCTTGGGTTCAATCCCTGGTACGAATACTAACAATAAGAACAACAATAAAAAAATAAATAAAGAGTTGGGGAAAGGAAAATACTAATCCTTCCGCTGCCGCAAATTTCCTCATTCTGAGAAATTCTTTCTAGAACCAGTTGAAAGGAGAACTACAGAGTGGGCAGAATGTAATTCCTGTCTGCATCTCTTTTCTAAGTTGATCACCAGCATCACCATCTGAGCTGCCTGTGATGTGCTTCTGGCAGAGAAGACCTAACTGGACGCTTTGGAAGTGGAAGTCAGCCTTTGGAGGGCCTCCAACAAACTGGGAATGATGTTCGCTGAGAGTCCTAGGAAGCTGTGCAGCCAGCTGGCCGAGGTCAGGCTTCAGGTAACCTAAATGATCCTTGCAGTTTGGGAGCTGAGAAGGTAGAGAGATCAAAGGGGCGACGATTCCTAAGTTTATATGTATTTATGCATTTTTTCTCAAAGAATTATTTGATTTTTTTTCCTTGCAGAAACTCTGAAAGGAGGCAAACCATGGGGAAAGATTTTATTTTCCATTCAAATGTTTTCAACTTGTTGCCAAACTGTTCTAACAATATTCTTTCCTGCATCTTTCACCTAAGATTGTCTTTTGAACGTGTCTCCAGGTTATTGCAAAATGACATCATTTTCAAAGTGATACCTAAATTCAATTTCAACCCATTCTCAGAAGCAAAGTAATTAAAACGCTCCAACCTTAGAAACAGAGACACAGTATTTCAGCTGTTCAACAAGTACATAGAAATATATTCACTTAAAGAGGAGACTCACACTTTTGTGCTAGAGCTCTGAAAAAGTCAGTTTGCTAATAACAATTTGTAATGATTTGCATATGAATGGAGCCATTTACCTTTGATAGTATATGCATAATTGTAAACATCATCGTTATATTCTATGTGCTAAATTAATTTAACCAATTCCAACTATTTCTATTTCCTGTAATAAACTGTTCTACAACAAAAATTTTAATTTTTTTTTCTAAAATTAAGAGCACTTCCTTTAAAATGAGGTCAGAAATTCAGTCATTGATTCCAAAACTATGAACACGTCTCTAACCCTGAAAATTTACAATAAAACTTCTGTCTTAGTTGTACTTGATTGAATTAGCAGTGTTTATCTATTCGTGTACCTTTATGGACATCAGACCGTACTTAAAATATGCGATCAAGGGAATGGAGCCTCAGTGTTTACCTTTCTCTAACAATAGCTCTGACTGCAGGGGTGAGGCTGTGTGCACATTTTGTTCCAGACAGACACGCATGATGGAGAAGTCTAAGCTATTCATCTCTTCACTCTGCACCCGTGACATAAAGAAGGTCAGTTTAGCTGGGTGTCATGGTGCACTCAGCTCAGGAGGCTGAGGCAAGAGGATTACAAGTTCAAACTCAGCCTCAGCAACTTAGTGAGAACCTGTCTCAAATAATAGTAATAATAATAATAGGGCTGAGGATGTGGCTCAGTGGTTAAGTACCCCTGGGTTCATCCCTAGCACCAGAGAGAGAGAGAGAGAGAGAGAGAGAGAGAGAGAGAAATGCCCGTCTGTTTGGCTTTTGATTAGAGTTAAGGGTTTTACTGAAAGAAATCAGAAATATTTCTTTCATGCTCATAGTTATGAAATACATGTTAAAAAGTGGTAGAAAGAATTCCTCCACATTTGAAATAAATTTGAATTTCCATGAGCACTGGACCTCTTCTTGCAGGAGTTTGAAGATAATTTGTTCACATGCATATTTTCTTACAGAATCAAATTACTAAAGGGAGTTGTAACCTGGTTTTGAATGTTCTTGGGTTTCCTCCTCAGAGCTGCTTTTTGTCACTGTAAGTAGAGGAGGAAGGCAGCCTTTAAAAGCCAAGTATAGCTGTCCAGTGAAGGAGAGGAGGCCTGCAGCGCACAGAGGGAGGGACATGTTTCCTCCCTCCCTCCTGCCCTTCCTTCCTTTTATTTCTATCATGAGACATCAATTTAGTCTGAGGTAAAATATTTGATGAGGAGGGATTCACTAAGATAATTAATACCAAAATATCACTGATTAATAGCCTTAGTTTATTACCTGCATAGGTGAAACCCAGATTAGCTGCACTACATGAGAAAGGTGACTTATGGAAATGAAAATTTAAGACTAATATTGATGTTATTTTGATGACCCCCCCATCAATCCCCTTGTTTCTCCCTAAAATGTATCCATTTCATTTCTTAGAAAGAAAAGTCCCATGATGACAGTTAAATTTTTTTGTTTATTTGTTTGGCAGAACATCTTGAATCTTTATTCCATTTAAGACTCTAAGAGATGGGGCTTCACTTCTCCAGCTTCCATGATGCACTTTGAAAACTGCCATTCTGTTGTTCTTGCGGCTGGTCCAAACTTATGTGCCTATCTGGAGACATACCACACTGCTTCCTTGTCTTCCTGGGAACACTGCCTACATTTCCCAGCCTCCTTTGCATTAGTTGTGATCATGTGATCAATTCTGACCAATAGTCTGTGCCTGGAAAGGACATGGCCCACTTTCTGGTCTGGCACAGAAAGCTCTCTCATGGTCTCACACATTCTTTTCAGACTACCATCTTCTTGTGGATTCGGATGTGCCATAGCTTTGGGAGTCTCTTGTGGAAGATGACGAAGCCACAAGAAGGAGGCACCTGTTTTCTGGAACCAGGAAGAAGACCAATTGCTGATGAACACCCCCCCCCCATTTTGGATTTTACATTTGTGAATATTTCGGTTGTGTTGGGACATCATACATTTTGGGGATTTGTTTATAATAGCAACTAATGATACCCTAATTCATGTTTTTATTTTTTAAATTAATTAATTAATTTTTTTGTTATAATTCTTTTATACATGACAGCAGAATGCATTTCAATTCATAGCACACACATGGAGCACAGGTTTTCATTTCTCTGGTTGGACAAAATAGAGTCTCACCATTCATGTCTTCATACATGTATTTAGGGTAATGATGTCCATCTTATTCCACCATCTTTCATGTTCTTATTACTTGCTAATAAAAGTTAGATTAAAACCCCAATTTCAATTAACTTATATGTATGATATTTACAATGAGTTGGCTTTCAGTAAACTGAATTTTTCTTACATCTTAGAATCAATTCAGGGAGAAGATGAAGGTGCAGGCTAGCAGGATCAAGGGATTCCAAGCTTCTTTGGGAGCAATTTCTCTCCCCAATTTTTCCCAGCTAGAAAAAAAATGCTTTAGTTAACGAGAGTGAGCACGTATCAGCTCAGCTTTTTGACTTTATTGAAATATAAATCCTTAACATTATATCAAGCCTTGATTAGTCATTTAACTGATGTGTACAAGAAGGGTTGGAAACAGCCAGAAATAACTCTGGCCTCTACATAACAACCACAAAGCCCATGGAGATCCTGTCTAAAATTCAGTCACCTGTTCCAGAGTTGAAAACAGAAGGACAATCTGAAAGTTGGCACTGATGTTCAGTAGAGATTTCCCATGTGCTTTATTTTGGGGTACCATGGACCCAAAGCTCCCTCTCCATGTGGCCCACACACTAGGTTCTCTAGGTGCCTCAGTGGCTCACACTTAAATCTTCCCTTTAACATCAGGGGCACAATTTGGGGGTTGGAGTTAATAAAAGTCAATTCACCATTTCTGTCTTCTAGTGTGGGCTTGGTTAGGGGGGCATAGAGGGTGGTGTTCCATGAACTTAGAAAAGCAATATAGACCTCTGAACACAACAGCATAAAAGACCACCTCTACGGCATCTTGAAATGCACATGGAAATTCTCCTCCCAGGGTTTGCTGCTAGATGTCACTTCTTAGATTTGGAGTGATGTGATGTTTTCTGCACCAGGTGTTACTTTTCTCTGCTTCATGGATTACTTCTCTCATAGTTCCTAAAAACACTCATGCCATTCACAAATGTTATTAGCCTGGAGTCTTACATATCTAATGAGGGGCTCTCAAATATACCCTTGAGTTTCTTTTCCTTCAATGTTTTGCTTCTTTTCTTTTCTGCATTCCATAACCCTTCTGAGCTCCCAATTTAAATATTTGCAGATATATTTATATATTTTTATAGATGCATTTTCTTCATCAGAATGAGCTCTTATGAAACCTAGAATTTACTATCACTAACAGTCAGATATTTATTTTTCTGGAACTTTTAGTATGTAAGTATAAACTTTAAAAAAACAGGAAACAAAATATATTGTACATCTTGTCTTATAATCTGAGTTTTCACATTAATAATCCACTGCTGTGTCTTTCATTGGTATTAAATGTCCATCCACATCACTGTTTTTGTGTGTGTTTACCGGGGATTGAACTCAGAGACACTCGACCACTGAGCCACATTCCCAGCCCTATTTTGTATTTTATTTAGAGACAGGGTCTCACTGAGTTGCTTAGCACCTTGCTTTTGGTAAGGCTGGCTTTGAACTTGCAAACTTCCTGCCTCAGCCTCCCGAGCCTCTGGGATTACAGGCATGTGCCACTGCGCCTGGCTCTATCCACAACACTGTTAATGGTCACATAATCTAGTAAGGACATAGTATAATGAATATAACTTGTTTCCAAAATTTCTTCAAGATACACAAATTATCAGTGAACATCCTGTAGCTATAAGCCTAGGAATTCATATACATCTGTGGTCACTTTCCTAGGGGGGTATATTCTTGGAAGTGAAGTTACTGGGCAAAAAAAAAAAAAAAAGAAAGAAAGAAAGAAAGAAAACCCCCCAAATCCAAACAAAAAAATCACAAAAATATTTAACCTCTTTTTCTTCAGCTGATACTGACCATGACATCCAAGTGGTCACTTGTACATGTTTTGTGAATTGGATGTGTCACATAGAAAATACAAAACAAGGAAGGGGTGACAGGGTCTTTGGAGTTTACTGGGAACAGCAAATGACAAGTCTTTCGCTGGGGAGATCGCCTTGACTAGAAAATGGATTAAGAGCTCCGTGGTTTGCCTTTGAAGCCCAGAGAACCAAAGTGTGGTTAAGGAACAGTGTGAGTTACCAAGGCAACATGAAGTGTTTGGAAAGAGCTCAGAGTCTGGACCTGGGTGACTGACTTGAAGATTTTGGTAGGTTACTTTCTATCTGTAATAATAGTTTGGAAACTTTCTGAATCTTATTTATTTTTTTCTATTCAAAGAGGTTGGGCTTTCTCACTGTGGAAATATGAGTCGTGTTTATCAGAAAGATCCAGTTGGGACCTCAAGGTGAGGTGCAAATGCTAATCGTACAAGTTACACACATGGAGAAGACTCAGATAAAAACATGACTTTGAGAAGAGGTTTCTCCAAACCATTTGCATTCTTAATTCTGATACTCTCTCTCCAATTAAAAAATAAATTTTGAAGTCAAAACTTATTTAGAAACACTTTCAAGACACACAAACAGGACATAAATAGCTGTGGTCTCTTAACTTTCTTTAGGAAGAATTTGGCGTTATTGACAATGGGTGCCTGTGATGGATAGGCCTTGACCAAAGGAGCATAGAGTGATTTCCAAAGGTGAAGGGAGGCAGTGTTAAAGATACAGGATCTGACGAAGCTTATTGCTACATGAAACAATAGCTAGCAGAGCTCTATTAACTTCCGCTAAGGTTTTACCTACTTTGATCACCATCCAAGTCCATTCAATGCAGACACAATGTATTTTAGTGCCTTGGTTCATATCTTCTGCCAGACTTTGAACTCTGGGTCATGGACTGGGACTTTTCAGCCTAGTTTTTTCTGGACCTTGTAAGAAACCCTGGAGCAAAATAGAGGTTCGACAAATCTACTTGAATGGACAAGATCATATTTGAGTAATTTGTAAGAGTTAAGCCTAATCATTTATTTCTCTATTACCTAACTGCCTAGGGTGTAAGGTGAACAGATTCACCAGACTCTCTTTTCTGGGTGAATTTCCAGCCCATATAGATATTCAGATGCTAATCAAATAGTTATCCAGGAGGGCACATTCTGGTCGAGGCCATGAAGGAGAGTTCAGGGATATCATAAAGGTTGTAATTTGTTGTCCTGCCTTCCTTTCAGAATGGGATTCCTTCTCGGAGGAAGGAATAAGTGAGCTGAGACCTGAAGTGGGCATTGGAAGAGTGCAGTCCATGCACAACCAGGCAGAAGGAGCTGCAGGAATGGAAGCATTGGGGTGGGAAAGGGAATCCAGGCCAGTGTGGCCAGAACTTGGGGAGGGAGCCCAGAGCGTGAGGAGGGGAGGCAGCCTGCTCTCCAGGAAAGTGGGCTTACAGGTATGCGACAAGGCTAAGTGGAGTAATGGGAAGCCGTGAAAGGATTGTTAGCAGGAGAGGGAAATGGCCAGGTTGGCACTTTGAAAATCAGTCTAGGGAAGGTCTTACTGATTCCCTGTTTCCTTGCATAAATTTGCATGTGCGTGCACACACGCGTTTTTCTTGCTTAAGTCCTTTTCTCCCTCTTGTTCCTGGATTTTTCTGCAAGGACCCTCAATTTTCCCTTTTAGAATGGTACTCATTTTCCAAGGGAGTGGCTCCCACTGAAGCATCATCTGAAGAGGGGACAGAGGCAGACTGTGATGTCCCCTGCAATCTGGAATTACCACCGGCAGCATCTTTCACTAGGAAGGTTCTGTCCTCTACCCTGGATGGGCACAGTCCTTGAATTGATTTAGCTCACATCAAGTCCCTTTGGGTCACAGGCTCTGAACTGAGATCTTAACTTACTATTGCCCAACTCACACCACCCCTGACTGTCCCCTGACAATTCAGTCACCCCAGACGATCTGGTACAACATGTTGTAGCAGAGATGTGTCTGGATTCCACTGATTGCTTTCCGTCTCCTGTCCTCTGCCCTGTACAGGCCGTCTGTTCCCCAGTGGTCCTTTGTCCCACTATTCCCTAAACTTCCTTCATTTATGGGACGCTTGGACTTTTTTTTCCCCCCACAATATTAGCTCACCTTGTGTTTTATCATTTACTAAACATTACTCTTTAAATGAAACTTCTTCCCATTCTGGCATATGTAAGTGTAATTAGGAAGGAAACTTTTGTATACATATATACAAATTTGTACATATATATGTATACACACACAAACACATAAACAACGAGGTGTTTGAAATGAATAGAAAACCAATGTCTTCTTATTATAAATATATAGAATAAAATTTTCTAAAATGTAAAGTTATTAAAACAAAAATAACTAGCCACATACTACCTAAAATCATGTGTGTTGCACGAGGGGTGTATGAGCTTATTTGGGGAATAATGTCTAAATTGGTTGCCCAGCATCACCTCCCAACTTTCCAAAGTTCATCATGTTCTTGGAGAGGGGTCTTTCTGAAACACTGGTCTGTACTTGAAATTTTCCTCAAATCTAAAATTCTGGTATGTCCCAGGGACAATGGCAGCCATTACTGAGATCCTATTGTGTGCGATGAACTAGATGTGCACTCTCTCTGATCTTCTCAGTCTCTGAGGGGCAGGGGTTCTTACCCCACTTTACATGTGAGGAAACAACCTTACAAAACTAAATTAGGTGGACTTAACTTGTGTGGTAGTGAACAGGTCTTGAATCTGATACCAGATAGGTTCTTTCTTTTACCCAGGAGGCACACATGGGCTGGGCAGAGCTAATTGTTAATTTTTTAGGAATTTTGCAATCTGGTTGTTGAACACAGCATTATTAAAATCAAGTTCTATAAACTTGATAAATAAGTTATATTGAAATCAGAAACATTGCAAACTATCGATTCCTTATCATTTTACAATGTTTTACTATAATCCATCATCTTGAGGTCATTTCTACCTATCACCTGTGCAGTGGAAATACTATATGACTGTGTACTACTGTGTTTATTGATATCACTTTGGTAGCTTGACCTTGGCCATGATGGAGTACTTACACTATAAAACTCATATAACCCATCATGAGGGCTTCCCCACGGGCTCCCCCAGGGGCTCCCACCGAGCTTTGTTCTTAGCCCTATCTGAGCAGAGTGCTGACCTCCTGTCCCCGTTCTTCACTGTTGCTGGCTGCTTAGAAGGGGTGATCATTCCCAAGTGTGATGTGAATTCACTGCAAGAGGTGTGTGGAGTTCACTCTGACGGAGAATAAATTCCCATGAGGTCTTAGACCAAAAGGAGATGAACATACAGATAGATGGTCCCCGCCCAATGTCATTATTTTAAGTGATATACTGGAAATGCCATGACCATGTCAGAAACTTTTTTTTTTATGACTAAGAAGACAATTACAAGACAAAGCAGATTCAAGAGTGAAAGCCTTCGGGGTCGCTGTTTGTCCCAAATGAGACACACATGCCACACACTCCCTGCTGCTGACAGATAGGTGTTTCTGATGTAAAACAAACATCTCAGGAATTTCTCAGATGTTTTCCTAACTAAGGCAATGGAGGGCCTGCTTGTGAGTATTCTCATCCAGTCCTAAGCTAGCGTTCATCATTAACACACACAATCATAGATATTCATGTGTCAATTGCCATGGGAATCATTAACCTATGCTATTTCACTTAAAAATAATGGCATCATTACTGCTCACGTTTTAATGTTGAGACTGCGAAGCTCATAGAGTTTTGGGGGCTTGCTAAAGTTAAATAGAGATGCCCAACGGAAACTTCCTGACTCTTAAAACTTGAGTTTTAAGGTGACTACACGTCCCTGCCTTGGCCACCTGGAAAGGGTATAGGTCGTATTGACTGACTGACTGACAGAATGAATAGACTTATCCTGCAGATGGGGTTTAAAAAGAAAAAAAAAATGTTAACCAACTAAAACAAAAATCCTCAGTTCTGTCAAATTCTCCCACCAAATTTGAGTCTGCACGCCAGGAGAGACAGCAAACCACACATAACCAACTTTCTGGCCCAACTACACTTTTTCAGGATTTTGAGACCAGCTGGGTATAACAATGAGTCCAGGTGAGAAATCACTGAAGGAAATTGCTTTTGACATATTTTCCCCTTCAAGATGTCATCAAGGCATCAAGCCAGGGAATCCCTGCTTCCCTGACTTTGCAGTCCCAAGACAAAATACGTGGACTGCCCAAAATACCTGGTGATAGAAGAGTGCTAGGTTGGAGCCAGGAGGTAAGGGTTTGGTCTAGTTCCAACCCCCAGGGCTGCCTGACTCTGTCTCTCAATTGGTTTACTTAAGTTTAAAAGGAAGGGGAGTGGTTTTCAAACATGGCAGAGGACCAGTTTGGAGCATCTTTGTCTCCCTTGATTTCCAACAGTAGCAGCAGCAACAACAGCAATGAAAAATCCAACTAACAAATAAGAGAATATGGGTAAAACCTTCAATGAGACCAGGCAATTACTAGAGACCAACTTCCAAATATGGTGCTGCCTAGGCTGAGAGAAAGGAAACTTATACCTTGACCTTGAACAGAATAACAATTATCCCAAGAGCAATCATCAATGTCCTAAAAGTCTGTTCCATCTGGCTTTGAATAGAGTACCAGGAGTAGAGTCACAGACAGGCCAAGGGAGAAATGAGACATGTCCCTCTGGAGACTCTGTTCAATTCTGCGGAACAACATGAACCTGAAGCCAGGCAGAGGAGGGGCTTGGTTTTCTGTGTCCCTCCCCACCAGGCGAGACTGATGATAGCTTCTGTTTTCTAATACCTACTAATGATGGCTTTGTCACGTGGATCCTAATAATCTGAAGGATTAAAAGGCTTAAGGGTGGGGCGGCAGTGCTGAAGGGTTCACAGGATGGGAATTTTTGTGCTGGGTTGGACCTCTGGCCTTGACTCATGCAGTGGTATCTTAAGGTTTCTTTAAGTCCATTCTAGGGCAGAGTCCTTAGGGATGGGAAGAGCAGAGATCCTGCAGTCACTCCTAATCTACGTGCCCCAGCTCCTGCAAAGCTATCTGGGGTGGTTGCTTCCAGATCCAGTGATGTCTGTGGATTTCTGTTGCATGACCATGGATCCTTCTCCCAGTCAATGGGAGAATGAGGACCAGTGGTGTCTTTCCCACTCTGCCATCTTCACGATGCCACTGTCCCAAAGCCTCTGAGGCCCTTATCCAAGCTATTTGGCCTCCTTAGTCCTCCTGTGATGACTCTCGTGCGCTTTGTCATTAGCCCCAGTGATACCTGCTGGAAAACCTTGGGGGGGGGTTTGTCCTCTCAAGGGACCAACCATGGGCCCACAGGATCGATTGTGCTGATCTCCACAGACCCAAATTCAGAACCGTGACAGTCTCTGTCTTTCTTCCTTTTGTCCTTCTCTGTGATCTGGCACAGGCTGCTCTGTAGCCCAGGGAGCCATGCAGAACTTGTACCTGTCCCCTCACATTTACCCACAGAGGCTACAGGATCACGCTCTCCAGGCATCAAACTCCACAGTGACAACAGCTAACTTTATTTGATATATTCTTTTTTTTTTGGGGGGGGGCACTGGGGATGGAACTCTGGGGCACTCGACCACTGAGCCACATCCCCAGCCTTATTTAGAGACAGAGTCTCACCGAATTGTTTAGCTCCTCGCTGTTGCTGAGGCTGGCTTTGAACTTGTGATCCCCTTGCCTTGGCCTCCTGAGCTTCTGGGATTACAGACTTGATATATTCTTTACCAGGAACTCCGTGGTGGAAGGTTTTACAAGTATCATTCCATTTAACTCTGCAAGAAAGATACATATCTTTTTTTTTCTCTCTCTATAGGACAAATGTGTCACAGAGATCCTGATGACTAGCTCAAGGCCCCAAGGCTAGTGGAGCTAATAGGAACCCAGAACTGTCAGTTTCTACAGCTGAACCCTGTGCTCTTCTCAACCCGAATAGCTCTGACCATTGTGAATCCTTAGGAAGCCAGAGAAAGATCTAGGTTTTTCTCTGCTTTCTTAACACCATTGGATTGGGGGACATGAATTTAAATTCTATATTATCATTGTAGTAAATATGTAAATAAATTGGGAAAAATTTCCTCCTTCCTCCCTCCCTCCCTCCCTGGCCCCCTTCTTTCCTTTCTTCCTTCTCCTTCTCTTTCTCTTGTTTTTTGATCTTCTTTTTCTTATTTTTTTTAATCTCTAAGTTGGGGGGAAAACAAGGCTCAGCCATATAGTCATTGTGGGAAATAAAGGAGAAGATAAATGTAGATAGCGACCTTCAGGGGCTCAAAGTTCAGAGCAGGCTGGGGTGGGGGGATAGAAACCCACACAGCTAGTTCTTGAAAAGGCGAGCAGTTGCGTTACAGATGGACACGTATTTCCTGGAACTGACACGTTTCTCTTCAATGACTCTATTAGTGGAAGAGGTGGCCCTGATCATATCAGTGATTTTTAGAGCACCCTTGAGGGTGAGTCAATTCACAGATTAAACACTGAAACTGGACCTTTGGAAGGTGGCCATGGCTGTATTTCTTAGAAGCCTTGCTGTGGTGGCCTTGTGGGTGAATTCTTATCTAATGTGATCAGGGCCTTGGAAGAAAGGGCTTGGGAGGGAAGATGAGTAGAGACCAAAAGACAAAGAAGAGGGTCATTATCTAGCTAGGAAAGGTGATTAGAGGGGGATGAAAGAGAAAGGAGGGGGAGGGAGAAAGGAGAGAAAAGATAAGGAGGAGCTGGAAGAGGAGAAGGAATTCAGAAGGGAAGAGGTGAGGACAGAGAAGAAGAGCAGGAATGACAGGGAGGGGGAGGGGGATGGGGAAATGGGAGGAGGGAGACAGTGGAGAGCCACCTCCTTGGGGCTCCCTGTGTGCTGGGCTGGGTGCTCCCTGCAGACAAGGAAGTTCTTCAGCCAGGGCCTGAGCCACCTGAAGCCCCTGCAGAGCAGAGTGGAACTCTGGGTAGGGAGTCCCTCGTGGCTGGTGCCTCCTGCGACTTCCTCCTGGAGTCTAGGTGATGCATTTGCCTACCCTTCTGTTTGAAATGGACTGGATCTATTGAATTCTCTCTCGTCAAATCTTTCTTGTGACTCTTGCTTACATGCTCACTTACTTAGTCCAGGACAGCATTCTCACTACTTTTAGCTGTCAGAGGAGACGCTCCCGAGATGCTCTCACTGCTGTTAGCGCGCTTTATCATCAACGTCATCTTTCACGTGCTTTTTCCCCCTCACAAATGTGTACACTTTTTGCACCAATTAGCACATTGACGCTCCAGATGGGGCAGATCACTCTGTTCATCCGGAAGGTGGAAAACTCAGGTTCACAGAAGGTCAATGGACGCCTACAGCTACCTAATAAGTAATGGGCCTGAGACTGAACACATCCGGCTCCTCATGCAGTGCTCCTCCCACGGCAGGCAAGGCCAGGGGTCTGTGTCGCTGAGAGACTGGGATGGGCCAAGACACTGTCCCGTGGACTGTGGAGCACAGACCTGCATTTAAAGCTCTCAGGCCTTCGCTGTTGGTCTTCGGCAGGGGCCTAACCTCCATGAGTCTTATTTTTTCTCTTATTTAACTTGGGGGTCATAAGAGCACAAACCCCACTGGAGAGTGGGAAGGATTAAATGTGATAAGGCACACAGAGTGCTTGCCCAGGTGCCTGGGATAGAGCAGACACTGGGTCAATGTTAGCTGTTATTATTGAAGACCCTGCCTCCCTCTTTTGGACAATGGAATGTGGCAGAGAAGATAGCTTGAGGAGTGTGGGTGGGTATCCTCTAGTGCCCCACCGACCCTTGGCCTACCGCTAACCCACTGAGCACCAGCCTGGGGCTCTGAAGGTAGTTACTGTCTGTTCCAGCTAAGGGGAACCAGCCACACTGAGCAACTCAGCTAGATCTATGCTCCCAGGTCCAGGTCCCCAGAGGTCTTTATATTCTTGAGTATTAGGGATTTAGCAGCCCAGAGAAAAACTCAAATGGACAGCATGTGTTTGTGTGCTGGGTAAATGTCTGTTGGAGACAGTCAAGGAGGGGGTCAGAGCATAGAGAGCGCTGTGCTGGGTACCTCAGGACTGCGTGTGTGTGTGTGTGTGTGTGTGTGTGTTGCTTTGTAAATAATCAGCACTGTCCCTCTAGGAAACCTACCCTTTGTGAACTTGGCCTTGATGGGTCTGTGATATGGTGCTGGAGTGGACGAGGGCTTTGGGGTCAGATAGATTGGGAGCTGTAAGTAAATGAAAATTTATTTGTAAATCATACACCAATGAGGGAGTCGGATGTCATCTCTGTTTTATAAACGAGGACACTAACATACACAGTGTCTCTTTGAACCTAGTTTTGCCCTTCCTTGCCCCCTTCTCCAAGGTGGCTTCGCGTGGAAAAAGTCCAAATCTCTATTTCCAGGACTGTCTGCTTCTCTGGACTTGGTGTTTAAATACCTACCTGACACTTCCAGCCCGGTGTCTAACAACCATCTCTAACCTATTATTTCCAAATGGAAACTTCCAGTTCCCTTCCTGGCACCCCCACGGCTTGCTCCACCCCGAGACATCTGCATTCATCGATTGTCACCACCAAATGCCAAGTTCCTTAGGCCAAACCCCAGTGATCTTTCTAGATTCCACTTGTTCCCTGATCCACCCTGTCCACTCGGCTGGCAAGACGGCTTCATTCCAACTTGAAACATTTTTCCAGATCTGCCTTCTATGCTCCAGAAGAACCGAGACCGTCCTCACCCACTTGGAACTCTGTGACAACCTCCTACTCAGTCTCTTGGGGTCCTTTACCCCTGTCCCACCCACTCCATTCTCTAAGCAGCTACCAAGTCGGTGCTGTCCTCAGTGGAAATGAGCTGCTTACCATCTCACATGGCTTTAGTAGCACTTAAAGCAAAGTCCAAACTCTTCTGTTGAGCCTACGGGACCCTTCCTGACCTGACTCCTAACTACATCCCGATTTCATCTCTTGCTCTCTGGCCGGCACACTGAGATCCAGACAGGCTGGTTTCTTTCATGTTGGGGTCTTCATACTGGCTGTTACCTCCACCGGGTGCCTCTGGTCTTCCATCTTCACCGTGGGCACCTTCTTATTGTCATTCTCAATTCAAAACACCCGAGAATGTCTCCCAGGGTGAATGTTACCATCACCTGGTGCAGACCCTGCCCAAGAGTAGCTTCCCAGTTTCTCCACATTTGTTCAAGTTTGTGTCTGTTTGGTATTATATTTATTTATTTGAATTTTGTTTATCAGATGATAAATAATGTATCGATTATTGCCCATCTACAATGCGAACTCTAGGGGAACAAAGATTAACATCTTCTTCACGGCCGCGTCTGTGTTGAGCCCATGGTCTGCTATAAAGTGGGTGTTCAATAACCGTTTGTTGACTGAAAAAATGACAGCTATTCTAAGGCTATTCTAGGGCTCCCATAGTTATTTCAGCTAATTCTAGAGGGTTTTGACTAGGGTGGGGGTCAAATAGGTGTATGAATGTAATTTCAAATATTGTCCTAAACCTAAAGGCTCTTTTTGTTTTTTTGAAGTTCTATTACTTTGGGTACATTTTTGAGGAAAACAAAATTTTAAAAAATGGTCTTCTCTCAGCATCTGGTCTTGGTCTCACACATCTTAATATATATATATGAAAAACAAAATGTAACTTAAAAACAAGGCATGTAAACAAGTGTGAGTCTCTGGCGTGTGGTTTTTCTTGGGTGGGGAGCCCTGGAGGGACAGACCCAGCCTCGTGTCTCACGGCTGGCCTGCTGAGTCCCTCCCTGCCCACAGCCCTGCACCCCCACCACACCCAGCACTGGCCCTCGGCCCTCTTTGAAGGCCCTGCTTGTTCTCCTTCCCTTGTCCTTGTCTGAGCACCTTCAGCTCAAGGTGCACTTAACTCACACCCCAACAGCCAGCTTAGCAGAGTTAGTGGCTCTGGGTTCAAATCCTGGCTTTGCAACTCTCTAGACATGTAGGGGCTTGTGGCCAAGAGCCTTCTCTGGCCCTCTGTGCTGTCAAATGAGGAGCCATTGAGAGGGTCCTGGTGAAGAGCTCAGCACTGCTCTGACCCCATGCCTTTCAAGAACTCTCTATGCGACGGCCATGTCCCTTCTGCACTAACCCTAAAAGGCCACCTGTCCCTAAGTCATGCAGTTCCTGGAAAGTCAACAATCTCGTCTGGAACTCTAAGAGTTTTTATTCTAAATCACCAGATGTGTTGTTTGTGGGCCCCTTTTCAGAACCCCAAAGTGGAAGTCTTGAGAGCAGGAACCAGGTGACACAGAGGAACAAGGACACATTTACCTTCCTTCTTTAGGTTGGCCATCAGCCCAGACTAATAATAACTGCTGGGTTTGCAGAGTGCTCTACACCTGAGGGCAGCTTTCCTGTTTTGACCCACCACTCCTACTATGACTGATGCTCCTACTATTACTACTCCACGCGCTCTCTTGCTATTACTTTTACTACTGTTGCTACTACTGCTATTACTAACACCAGCTGACTTTTATTGAGTATCTACTTTGTGACAGGCCATATTCTATGCCTGTTCTTCAGTTGCTTCCCCTAACCAGCAAAGTAGCCAAGGCAGGAGGCAGTGTGTGTACAGTGTTAGAAATGCCGGTTAGAGATCACTTGGTGGCTTTGAGTCTGGGCCGCCATGATTACTAGCTGAGCTATTCTAGGAAAGCGGCTCTACCATGCTCTAGCTCAATTATCTTAAAATAGAGTTATTAAGAAAAGAAGAGAATCGATAAGCTACTGCAGATTCAAAGTTGTGGAGATGTCTCAGTAATGCTGGGCACTTAATAAACACTCAAGCTAGCACTGAGGGCAAGAACTCTCTTGATTGTCGTTGGGAGATATTTGTGGCCCACTCTCTTGCCAGCCTCTGGGCTTCTGCAGGGCTGTGCTTTCTACTCATCTAGTTGTGGCCTCCTGGGCTGGGGTGGGCATTAACTCCTTCGAATCCATCACCAGCATGAGCACTTCTTCAGAGCAGGAGAAAGAGCCATGTTCACTGTCGCATCCACGTCACCCAGCACAGTCCTGGCCCATCCTAAATTTTCAGTTGACACACTTGCTGAATGAGTAAAAGACTGGTACTTTGAGTTTGTATTTTGAACCAAGTCCTGTGCTAATTGATTAGGACATGGAATGCTCAGAACAGCCTTGGAAGGTGGAATGCTTTCCTTCCCCTTTTTTTCTCCCTTTTCCTTATTTTCCCCTTCATAGCAAAAGTCTCTCATGCTTCTCATTTTATGGATGAGAACCATGATGTTTAGGAATCTGCCCAAAGTTAAGCAGCTTTTGTGTGTGGTACTCTAAACATAGAAGCCTGGACTTTGCATGTCTAGTCACACAGCACTAACTTAATAAATACTACATATACTGAGTTGCAATTTGGAAAACTCATTGAATATTATTTTTCTCTTTTTCTGGTATTGGGGATTGAACTCAGAGGCACTTGACCACTGAGCCACATCCCAGGCCTTATTTAGTATTTTATTTAGAGACAGGGTCTCATTGAGTTGCTTAGCATTTCACTTTTGCTGAGGCTGGCTGTGAACTAGGGATCCTCCTGCCTCAGCCTCCCAAGCTGGGATTACAGGCGTGCGCCACGGTACCTGACTCAATGAGCGTTCTTGACTGATGAGGCTTGTGTTACTCTTTGGCTTAGAATTGCATCATGGCATAACTGAGAATAAAAAGAATTTAGAGTCCCTGCAGGGCCTTTGAGCAGATTAGCAATTAGAATAGTGAGTCTGTCCCTCCTTATGTCTGTGCATAGAGGACCAGAAACCCTGGAGTCCATGTATTTGGGCTCTTGACAGCCAAAAGAGCTGACTGCATCAATGTGGGGAAATTGCCTCTACTCTTTTATTACCATGTTCTTGTTCAAAGAACACTGTTCCTAATTTGCTGCAGTAATCGGAAGAACATACAGTATGAAGGCTGTTTGGAGATCAATCTCCTAGTTCAGACTTGTAAGAGATTTAGCACACAAAGCACATTCCCATTTTTATTTTCATTATTAAGGATTAAAAAAAAACAACTCATAAAGAAGAAAATTTTAAAAAGAAGGAGAAAAAGTCATCCTTAATCCCCTGACTTCACTTCAGCACAATTAATTTCTCTTACATGCTAATGATTTTTCTTCCACATCTCTTCTTTTTTTTTTTTTTTTTTTTTTTTTTTTACATTTTGTTTGTTATCATAGCATTCACGTATGCTATTTCTCTATTTGGCCTTAGAATTTTAGCAGGATAATTTTGCTTCTTATTTAATACTATATTCATGGCCATAAAATCTAAATGGTTAAATTCCTTCGCAAGACCATTGCTAAGTTTCTCCTTAACTTAGAACGACTGATGGTCTTGCATTTGATTTTCAGAGCCAATGATGGAGAATCACTGAAATGCTGGCTTTTCTTTGCCAGTGGTTTGAGCTCACAATATTGCCCCATTGTTTGCCCTGAGATTTTGTCATCTTCATTATTTGTGTATAAAAATAGTTGTAAAGATTTGTGGAAGGACCCTGATCCACTTATCTCATTTCTTTGCATGAAGAGATTGGAGGACCATTGTCTATGGACTGTAGACACAGGTGGGAAAACAGTGTCATTTTTAGGAAAAATAAGGAGGCCACTGTGTTCTGACTATAGTTGTTCAGGGAGAGACCACAAGGATACAAGCACAGAGGGACCATGAGAGTGTGTGTGTAGCCCATGTAGGACACTATGGGTCCTAGCCACGAGGTATGGCCTTTTATTCTGATGTAATGGAAGCCATTGGCAGCCTCTGGCTTCTGTGTTGAGAACAGAATGCAGAATCCAGACTGGGAAGCAGGGAGATTGTTGCAGAAATGCAACAGGCAAGAGATGAAGGTTGAGGCCACGTGGTAAGAGGACCGGAGAGAGAGGTGTTCACTGTCATTGAAATGCCAGCAGTTGCTGTTGGGTTCCTTGTGGAGAACCCGGGGAGGGAGTCAAGGGTTGACTCCAGCTGCTTTGGGCCTGAAAGGGTAGGTTCATGCTTGGTTCTTCCAGGATCCGAGACTTGGAAGACTTCAGGAGAAATTCATCAGGGATGTGAAGGGGAGGCAGCAATGCAAAAGCAATTTAGTTTGAACATGTCAAATCTGAGAACTTTATCAGATATATGAGTGAAAAGTGACAAGCCAGCAGTTGAATGCTCAATCTAGAGTGAAGGGAACAGCTGCAGAAGTGGGCATTTAAGGTTGAGTGTTGGGCTGGGTTAGAAGTGGTGAGACTGAAGGAGAGCACCCTTTGGGTGGGAGTAGGTTAGAAGAGGAGTGGACCAAGAACTCCTCTTGGGAGAGTCAAGAAGGATCCAGGCAAGGAGACAAAAAGCCGGCCTGGGGTGAGGAGCTGTCATGGGCAGAGCCATTCCCCTGGCCCCCCCGGCCCCCCCCCCCAGCACTGTTGGCTGTGAACACTCCCAGGCCCCCACGACTCCCATCCTGGACGTGCTTCTTTGCATTTCTCTAGCCTTTGCCCAGACGTGAGCTGTGCATTTGCACCAGGTGGGCTGGTACCTCGTCAAAGCCCTGGGAACACCTCGGTAGCTCTCCGACTCACTCAGTATTTTGTGTAATTTATTATAATTAGACATGAACTGGGCTAAAGCTAACCCTCACACGGTCGTCTATGAGAGAAACTCATTCAGTTCAATCCAAGCACCTTTCTTAATTGTTTTTTTTATTGGTTATTCAAAACATTACAAAACTCTTGACATATCATATTTCATACATTCGATTCAAGTGGGTTATGTTTAAATTAGTTATAAGGTAGCTGTAAATTAGGTAATCTATGCTGGGTAACGAGTAGGATGAGCAGTATTGACAGTGAGCCTATTTAATCTTCGGAGAGAAAGGAACTGGTCCTGAAGGCTTGGATGGGGTCATTGTTTGGCGACAATGATAGAAACTCTGGTCCTATGTGATTTTAACCTTGTCACTTATGTAGCTGACCTCATGCCTGCCATGCAGAGATTGCAGGGGAACAGAGAACGTGAACTCGTGGGCTCGGAAAGCCCAGGGCCAGGCTGGAATCCAGGCTTCTACTCTTCTGTGGGGTGACCTTGGGAAAAGGACCTTCCTGTTCTATTTTTTTTAATTGATTTTAAAAAAAATAAATGACAGCTGAATGCATTACAATTCTTATTACACATATACAGCACAATTTTTCATACCTCTGGTTGTATATAAAGACACACCAAATTGTGTCTTCATATATGTATTTTGGATAATGATGTCCATCACATTCCACCATCCTTGCTAATCCCCTGCCCCCACCCTTTCCCTCCCACCCCTCTGCCCTATCTAGAATTCATCTATTCCTCCCATGCTCCCCCTCGGTACCCCACTATGAGTCAGCCTCCATATATCAGAGAAAACATTCAGCATTTATTTTGGGGGGGGATTGGCTAACTTCACTTAGCATTATCTTCTCCAATGCCATCCATTTGCCTGCAAATGCCATGATTTTATTCTCTTTTATCGCTGAGTAATATTCCATTGTATATATAAGCCACATTTTTTTAATCCATTCATCTACTGAAGAGCATCTAAGTTGGCTTCACAGTTTAGCTATTGTGAATTGTGCTGCTATAAACATTGATATGGCTGTGTCCCTGTAGTATGCTGATTTTAAGTCCTTTGGGTATAGACCAAGGAGAGGGATAGCTGGGTCAAATGGAAAAGTACCTTCTTTTTTCCTATGACAGGAATAAAACACTCATGCCTTCTAAATATAACACTGAGGTCTGGTGTATAAAGCAAACGTCACAGATTAGGTGCTCAGTCAGGATGAGTTTCCTTGTTTTCCTTTGAGTTCAGTCTTTAAAGCCCATCTGGAATGTGATCTTGTCCACAGGAGGACATTTATTACCTGCACTTAAAATGATGACTTTCTTTTAGAAGTTCCTAAAACATGCAAAATTTTCCCCCTTTTTGTGTAATTTTACTCTATCACCAATTTGAAGATGGGTATTCTCAAGTCTGTCTTCCAGAACGCAGATCTCATTCATGAGTATATTTCACCCTGAACTCCTTAAGCAACATGTAGTACTTAGTATGTGCTCAATAGTCTTATTTATTTCATGAACCACACCCAGAGAATTTCAATTCACATCCGTCTGGTAAGTAGTTAATTAGCTGAGGTACCATGTGTGTTTGAAGATAATAGCATTTTTTTGAGTTCATGTGCTGCCTTCCATCTCTGTTAGCCTGAACAAAGGAGGAAGGATTGGCTTGAGAATATTTAATGGGATTTTCTCTCTTAGATGAGCATTCCTATATCCTGGGTAATTAAAAATCACCACCATCTAAACCAGAACCATCCACGGTTGCTGTTCAGAAAGAATCATACACTTTAATTTCTTACTAGTTCTGGTCTAAAAAAAAATTTTTTTTCATTCTTTTTCTTTGGTTAAGTGGTACTCCCCTCTGCCCTACACACACAACTTGACAACAAAGAACCACTTACTAGATGTGCTTGTAGAGTAATTGATAAACTCTGGACAACATGGTATGTGATTATACACCGGGTTTTCAGCCTCAAACTGCTGTTTCTTTATGAGTTTGGGGGCAAAATAGAAATTCATCTTGCAAACAAACGAAAACAAAAGTCCCCCCCAAAAAACCCCAAGATGCAGTTTTAATTAATATGATCATGCTTGTACACATATATTTGGACTAGAATAAGGTACTTCAAGTTTGCAAGAGCTCACGAGGGACTATTCTTGCTTATGGTGCTGAGAGTTGTATAAAAGAAATACATCAATACCTGTATAGAAGTACAAAGCTACCACCATTTGTTGAGTTCTTATCAGGCACTATGTTTAGCATTACACAAACAGTTTTTCTAATTATTTTGTGTTCTATGATAGCCTTGTGTATCAGATATTATTATTATACTAATTTACACATATAGGAAGAAAGATCCTCAAAAAAGCCATTTAAACAGTCAACACAATGTCTAATGGTTTATGAGGGATCTGCTTTTTTTTTTTTTAGTTCACATTTGCCTTTTCCAAATTTGTGCTTGAGACCTCCATGGAGTGCCTATTTTGCAAAATAGATTCAAAGCTGAAAAAGTCACAGATCCCATTCCTCAGAACTCTAGGTCTATAAGAGATGAAAAAAAAAAAAAAAGATGCATGGTCTTCAGAAAGACCTAGAAAAAAAAAATAAAGCTGTGGATGCTCAGAATAAGGAGAGAGAGTTTACCGAATGCTACCTTCTCCCTTCAGTTTCAAACAAGCCACCTTCTTCTCCAGAAAGGCATTGCTGATGGGCGGATGTCTCCCTTCCGCCATCCCCAGCCCTCCCTTTGCCTTGACCTTGTCAGAGCACTTACCCACCTGAAGTGCTGCTTTGCATGGAAGGCTGAACGGCTTGGCATGTAAACCCCAGTGAATGCATGGAATGCTCAGGATGCTGCTTCACAGCAAAGGCATGTGAGCCATGAGCTCTGGGGGATGGGAGGCCTGGAAATGAGTGAGTGGCCTACCGAGACCCCTCTCAACAGAGGGACTGGCTTCAGCAGGTTGGAAAGGGTCTGGCTTCCAGAGAACACAGGGTACAGCTCTTGCAAGGTTAGGAGCAGATCTGTGATTTAGCAGGACTAATCGGGCAGTAGACGTTAAGATCAAATTGAGATGAATAAAGCAAACTGGAAAGAGATTTGGAGCTCAGGCAGACATGGGTTTGAAGTCTAGCTTGGTGATTAGCTGGGTAGTCATGAACTTATGACCAAACTCTCCCAGGCTCATGCAGCTTCCTCTTCTTCAGATGAGAATCACAGGAAATACTTGCAGGATTGTTATGGAGATTAGAGCAGGAGTATGCTGTGTGCCTATCTTAGTCCCTGGTAGATAATGAGTTGAAAAAGAGTAGGCATTCATATTACCATAAGTCAGAAAAAGGAAAGACTGTGAGAAAAGCATCTCTAGTTCAGAGATTTGTGCAAAATTGGAGTAAAATTCTGGGAGGTTCTGGACAGAAAAGTAGGTGCCACAAATAGGGAAAAAAAAAAAATGGGAAGTTTCCAGGAGTTGCTAGTGAGATCAAAAGTTGGTTATGAGATAGTCAAGAATGCAAATGCAACCCTTGCTGTCAAAGATCTCAGAGTCTCAGTTGAGAGATAAATTTCACACTCGTGAGAAAGTCAGAGCACAGACCCCAAAATGAAACAGTGTGGTGGGGTGCTGGATGCACAGAAAAACCCAGCAAGTCATAGCCAGAATAAGTGTTGTTTCCTGAGCCCCTGCTTTGTATCAGGAAGCACGCTGGAAGCCAGTACATATATTTACTTATCTAGTACTCATGTCAGAGGTTAGGAAATCAAAGTTTTGAGGAATTCAGTTATTGCTTGAGGACAAATGTCTCATATGTGGCTGAGCTGGACTGCAAACCTGTATCCATCTGCCTGTACTGGGTAGGTTCCTAACTGATCTGAGCATGTGCAACAGACCAGGAAGTTCAGAAAAGGATGCAGGCTGAGTCCTACAGTGTGGGATTGATTGGCATAGGGAGAGCCGGAGGGAGCATCTGAGGTTCAAGTAACATCATGAAAGAATTGACTCTTTCTACCAATGGGGCAAGGAGCAAACTAGTATAATAGAAGGTTATAGTTTATCTTGTTTTCTCCTGGAGAAAAAAAATGAATCAGATTTTTCACGAAGTTGGCAATAAAGAAAATATATTTCCAGATGGACTCTCAATAAATAATGTATATTCATGCAGAACAAAATCAGAAACAGAATTCAGAATTTCACAGAAGCGTCAAAGTTTGTGGCAGGTATTAAAGGTGTTGTGTTGCCACCAGAATGCAACGTATTCTGAGCTCTCTGCTGTCTTCTGTTTGTTTTTACCATTTTTTTTCCCCCTGCTCTTTGGCTCATCAGAATTTCTTCCAGCCCTGAAGATCTTTTGAGCTTTTTGGTTTAGGCACTTCTTGCCCTGTCTCCTCTGCCACCATCCTCCACTCCAAACTGTCACTGGTATTTAGTGTCTGGCAGAGCTGAGTTCTAATCCCACACTTGTCACTAGTGCACTATCTGATGCATGAGCTACTTCCACCTTGAGTTACCTTCAGGTTCTAAAGAATGAGCAAAGTCTCCATTGAAGCCAGGCTTTCTGATCATTGCTTATTTGATATTAGTGGATCTTTTTCATCATGAATGAATAGACAAAAGCAAGTGGGGACAAAACATTTCATTACTGAAGCTCTGGGCACCGGAATCAGCAATGTCTTGCAGTGGATATTTTTACATCACTGCCAACAGTCTAGAACTTCATTTTGGCGAGGCAGTGACCATGGGAAGAACTTAGCGCAGAGGGGAAGGTTCAAGGAATGTATCTTCCAAGAGACCTAATTTACCATGAGCTCTGAAAATAAACCATCTAGTACCAGGTATGTCTTTTTTTAGGAGGCCTTAAGGGACATTCGGCAGAGGCCATGTGGGTTGTACATGACCTCGGAGAGCTGGAAAGTCTAGATTCATCCTGAAAGTAGACATGTTTGTTTAGTGATTTGCTTGCTGGGTAAAAATGACCTCCGCAGGACTGTTTTTAGTTGTCTGTTATGGAGGTGCAGTCTAGCTGGTTGGATGGCCTGACATGTTGGATGAGAAGTAGGTTTCCTCTTCCCAAATGATAGGTTTTATCTTTTTGTTCCATGATCTAGGAGTGTTCAGTGGCTCCCTGAGGTCCTCCTTAAATTCCTGGATGGTCATCCCAGAGGCCAACACAGTATGACCTTGGCTTTGCTTTCATATCAAAAGGTCTTATCCCTTCATAGCCACAGCTGGGTTTCTCTAGATACCTACTAAACAAGAAGCAGCCTGCCCCCACCCCACATGCTGATGCCCCAGGGTCCATACAGATGTGCCTGCTTCTGTTTTCTTCCCGTTTGGTTGTAGACACACCCATCCTTCCAAGCTTTAAGGTGCAGCTGGATTTCAGATCTGGAATAGCCCTTTCTAGACTGCAACCTCACAGCAAACTCCCATACCTGACCTAGGGTCCTTCCAGCTCTGAAATTCTGAGTTTATTAAGTGTCTTCTGTGTTCATTTTGTGTTATCCATGTTTATTGCTCTAGGTTGTCATCTTTAAATATTATTCACATAGTATCGATTTCATTTTTAGTTCAACTATAGAATTAGATGGCCATCTCCTCTGGGTCCGACTATGTTATACCTGCTGTGTGATCCTAGTCATTCATGCTTCTCAATTTCTGTTCTTTCATATGTAATTATGTCACTTTAAAATTATATTTGTGCACACACATTAACTACTACATGTATTTTTGTTTATATGTATATATTACTTATATTACTATGACAGATTATATGAATGAAACTTTTATATTTCTTTTTCTGAGCAATTTAAGGGACTCTCAAGGGTAATTTTTGTTATTTTGTTTTTTCTTTGTGGGGAGGGGGCGGTACCAGAGATTGAACTCTGGGGCACTCAATCATCAAGCCACATCCCCAGCCCTATTTTGTATTTTATTTAGAGACAGGGTCTCACTGAGTTGCTGAGTGCCTCCCTTTTGCTGAGGCTGGCTTTGAACTCATGATCCTCCCACCTCAGCCTCCAGAGCTGCTGGGATTACTATCTATGCTTTTTGTATGAAATTCAACTCCATATTATTGAGACCTTAGTGTGTATTACATGTCTTGCATGCATGATCTCATTTAGTATTTGTGCCCATTCATTTTACAGAAGCAGAGTCTAAGTCTTTCCCATCCTTATTGACCATTTGTCAGTGGAGTAACAATGTCCCAGGTGAGGGGTGTTAGTGGTCAGCAAAAGAGATAGGCAGCTGGTTATCCCTGAGAAGATGGTCTTGACATCTGGCTTCTTGAGAGCTTTATCCAGCTTTGTGACCTGGGGCATCTACAGTGGGCTGGAAGTATCCCTTTAGTCTGCTGCTCAGCTTCTTTTAGGAACTTCCCCTGCATGCTTATGCAAGTGCCAGATGCAGCTGGGTGCTGCTTCCTGACCTGGTGTCCACTGTCTGGTTCTAGGTAAGGTTCTGCTTTTATTAGCATTAAGCCACTTGGTGCTTCGTTTACTGCCCTCAAAGAGGCAGCCTCTGATGACCTTGTCCAAGGAAGAAGATCACGAGGGATCCTGATACTGATCAGGGGCAAATCTGAGCTCTCAAATTTGATTTGACTTGGCAGAGTAAGAAGCTGGAAGAGAGTTGTCTCCTGGCTCAGAACTCCTCCCAAACACTTTTTATCCACAAAGAATGATAGATAACCTGCTAGTGGCTGAACTCAGCGGACATTTGCTCTGTGCTAAGTTCCAATCAAGAATACAAGGTTAATAGAAAATGACCCTTGTACTTATGGGCTTATAATTTTCTATATTACACAACAAACTCTACAGTTCCCTTATAGTAAGATAATTTATTGACTTTGCTTCTGTATGGTTTGCTCATTGGCAAAAGTTCTTGACATCCGCTTGTCTTGGCTAGAAAAGAAGTGTGTCTAAAGGAGTGGGACAGAGCAGGTGGCAGAATGCTCAGTAGATAAGAAATGAGAAAGCAGTTCGAACTCCAGTGCCATTCCCTTTGTGCTATGTAACCTGGAACATATAATTAAATATAATTAATAATTAAAGCTCTCAGAGCTTTCTTATTTCTAGTATAGATAATACTATTTTTTCATGGGGTGCTGTATTATATTTGATGATGTCTATCAGGCCACTCAGTCAACTGCATGGCATTCTTGCTTTATATGAAGATAAGCATTATGTTGTATTATAACCTCTATTTGGGAGATAACAGGAATTCATTTTTTTGTTAGCTGTAGTCTTTTGTAAAAATTTACCTATAGCAACTATAGCATAAATATAGGTTATAAAATTAATGAGAACTTTTCATCCCCTGACTTTTTGGTTAATGGTCATATTTCTTGTCTTTTAGGAGCTGACAGTGAGTGAAAAACAGAGACTAAATTTCATCTAGTGGATCGAGCCCCTAGCCCAGTTTCTGAATGTCAATTGCTTCCATGAATTTTTTTTTCTGAAGCAAATACTTGTGACCTCTGGTTTGTGATGAGGTTTGTAGCCTGCAGAACTGATGGGACATCATGACAATTCAGTGCTCCACAAGAATTATGGGATGTACTATTTGAAATTTGGATGAATCTTGGTACATCTGAATTGACCTTCTCTTTTCTGAAATCAGGCTCTGGATGCAGTCTGCTATGAAATGGCAGTCACTTATTTTGGACTATGAGCTCCAAATCCCTGCTAGGGTAGTGTGAAGAGTCCTGAGTGGTTTGCACTACTTCCAGGGAATTAAATTTGTTGCATAGTTTTTTTCTGCTTAGCAATGGCTCCAACAGTCTGTTGTTCAGGATGGAGCAAGTACAAGCATGAAGACATCAAGATTCCACCTAAGAGAATATTAATCCCAAATGGGAAATAATAGCAGTATTTAGTTGAATGAACTTTGGATCCCAAGTTGGGTTTAATTCCTGGCTCTGCCACAGATGAGCTGTGGGATAGTCAGTAAATTATGTCAACTTTCTTAGTTTATTGTCTTCATTTGTAAAATAGGGATTAGAAGAATACCCACCGCTCAGAGTTGCTATAGGGAAGAAATGAAGTCACGCATGTAGAATGCTTGGCAGATGTTAAGACGCTCAAAATGTCGACAGCTGTCAGTGTCATGGTCACCTCCACCACTCTGATTTCATCATTATCATGGCCAGGATCACCAACCACACCAACATTTGTTCCTGAGGCTCCACAAGGTCCACCTTGATTCTTCCATTTTATTCTAGCCTGCCATCTCACATGTCAAATAATGGCTCATTTTTTAAAGAAAAGTTCTTTTTATGTCTTCTAAAAACTCATCTGGCCCAGTCACCTACCTGAAGCTAGCAGTTGAACATACAAATTAATTATGCCTTTTGATCCTCATGGAAAAATGGGCATAAAACTACCTTAAAATTTCAACAGTTGGGAAATACATTATGGGTCCCCAAATAGTTGTAATATAGCAGTAACTTTTCTGGGGCTTGTTTTGTTCCTCCCTTTCCCTCATCCAAATGGTGTCTAGAATCGCAGAGCAGGTATCATTTTGACTCAGAAGATTCAAGTTTCTGGACCACTCTGTGGCAATTGCAAATTTCTTGCAACCTTCCCTCTCTCCCTCTCATTTCCCATTCATATGTTCACTTATTCATATTCAAGTAACAGTTACTTGGTCCCTATTACCTAAGAGGCTAGGGATCTAGAGGAGAGGCGTGATGCCTATCTTAAATGAGTCATACAATCCAATGAAGGATGTTAAAAAGCAAATAGACAAGGCAATTCAGCCTGATGAAGCCCGCAATGAAGGGACTGGGAAAGTGGAAGAGGGGTGGCCGTCCTGTTGGTGGATCAGGAGCGAAGGACAGCAGAGTTGATGTTGTAGCTGGCTGGGGCCAGTAAAAGGAGGAGGTCACTAGAGGACTGGTTTTAGGAAACAGGCTAGGGGATAATTCCTCCCTTTGGCTGTCCCAGTGTGCGGGTAGTCAAGATGGCTGAGATTGGCTGCTTTCAGCTGTTTCACCCATTTTGGTTTTACTTCTTCTTTTCCTGAGAACTTGAACATAGATCTCACATATGAGGCAATAAGAGTGCAGCCATCAGCTAACCTTGGAATCTTTATTCTTAAAGGCTTTTTAGTTGAATGTGTGTATTCCCATGGAGAGATGCCAAGAGGTTGTGGTTAACTCATTTCGGGCCCCCTGACAATGCAATTCTGTGTCCCTTGTTACCTTATGTGGATCTCTCTCTCTCTCTCTCTCTCTATCTCTATCTCTCTCTCCCCCTCTCTCTTTCCTTCTTACTCTGTAATACACAAGAGCCACACTTGAAATCTCAAATCAGATAGGCAAAATGAGCCGGCTAGGATCATATAACAAGTTAGTATCAGGGGCAGGAATTTGAGATGGATTCTGACCCTATGAGCAACATCCCTGTACGCATAAAGCTTCCAGAACTTTGCTTCTCCTCCTCTTTCTATCCAGCAAGCCTTTTATACATTCTACCAGGCTCATTTCAAAGATCTGCTCCTGTACAGGTTTCTTACAATTCCCGTTCCTTCCACCCCTGCTTTACCACCCAAACCTAGGGAGAATGGACCTGCCTGTCTGTGGCATTTGCCGAAGCCTTGGATTTAAAGATTGTCTCTGTCAATTTTCATGAACCAGTTATAAGTCATATAAAGACTGAAGGTCTTTCTTAGTCATCTCTGTATCCTGAGCATGCAGGAGGTCCTTTATGAATCTTGTTAAATGATTCCACAAACAAATCCCAGAGATACCATATCTTATTTGAGTTAAGGTGCTGTTCGGTTTAAAGCCATCTACAAAGTGTTTTTTTTTTTTTTTCTTGAAACCCCAGAGAAGGTCATATCCTTTCCAAATACTCTTTTATCCTGACATATTCTTGGAGCTGGAGAGGTGTGTGGGCCTGGCTATGGGGCAATGTGCAAACAGAAAGCTCCAGTGATGGCTGCCATCAAGTACGTGGACTTGATAAACAAGTATTTTTTCAGAAGCAAATACAAACTGTGGTTATCCAAGCAAATAAATCCTGGGAATCCTCGCTCTGTCTTAAACAGGATTTTCTTGGTGCATTCTTTTGTCTGCTTGCAAATATCACCCTGCTCTCTGCTACCTTCAATTGCAGCTTTCAAAGCTGGGGGTCTGAGGCTGAGCCCACGTGGCTTGCTCAACAATGAGTGATTTCAGAGCCTGAGGATGGTCTCTCCCTAGCTGAGCGTAGTATAAAAACGATCTAGAAGAGACTTTGCAACTTTGTGCAAGATATTTTGCTCCTCTAAGCCTCAGTTTTCACATCTGCAAGTGCTCAGTTTTTCCAGAAGTATTTTGGAAAGGATTAAATGTGGTAACAAAAAAGGTCAGTAAGTAGAACCTGGCATGTAACAGGTACTTTGTGGAGGTGAGTGCCTTTCCCTACAGGGGCATGGGGCGGCTGAGGCAGATGAGAAATGGTGAGGTAGTCCTCACTGAGGGTGCCCAAAGCTGCTAAAGCAAGAAACATTTTGCATTCAAGGCCACTTCTTTTGCACTTTTTTTTTCTTCTTCTTCTTCTTCCTTTTTTGGATGACAGCAAGGGTCAGTGTTTCCCCTCTCTGGGCTGTCACATTTCCCTTCTGCTCTCACTCAACTGCCTGAAACCACCGATTATTCTTTTTCTGAATGGTACAAGGGGGCCCCCTCCCTACCATAGTGGCTGCATGTACCCCACCTTGCACCCTCACTTCCTCCCTCCCCCCGCTGTCACTATTCAGTGACCATTTCCCAAATACCGGGAACTCAAGGCTTGTACCACGAACACCAGCTTTTCTATAGCTTTTGACCCAGGTCTTCAACCCCACATAGCACATCCTGTCAGAAGAAAATAGGTACCGAAAGTGGTAATGCTCACATCACATGGAGCACCCCTCCCTGTCACATCCCCCACCCTACCACATGCCCCTAAAGGTGCTGGAGGGCCCTGCAGCAAGGTCTTTTCTACTTGTTCACGTTTTATGGAAAAGATCTTCCGTTTCTTTGAATTGCTAACCCTTCTCACATAGAACAAAATGAACATGGTCACAGAAGTATCCAGTGAGATCTCCCTCCCACTCCTGTCTCCCACTGATAAATTTTCCTAAGAGCCCAATTACTAATTTCTTGTGCATCTCTGCATTACTCAAGGCATACATGACATGACATTTTTCACACAGGTAGCATAATGCTGCACCTTGTTTAGTCCCACATCCCACAGCTCATTTTCCAATCACTGGATAAGGCTTCCCTCCCTTTGAACCTAGGGATGATCCTTAGATGCACAAACAGAGCTTATGCAACAAGTCATCTGCTGACAGGTGTTTAGATCGTTTGCAAAAATGCAATGACTGGCTTTGTGTATGCTTCATTTCCCTTGAATTAGTTCTAAATCCATTCAGAAAATCCAAAGGTCGGAGGTTTTGTGAGCTGGCTCAGGAAAACAAGCACCTGGAATTTCTGGAATGTTTCTGCCAGCTTTTGTTATCTTTCTGGGGAACTCTCTTCCCTTTGAAGATTGGGCTCATAGGTCACTTCCTGCCTCAAGGCTTTGCAGACTGGTTCCAGCCAGGGAAAGTCACTTCTGTGTCTTTTGGGTTTCAAAGTGCAGCTGCTCAAGAACCATCACCCCTTCCAGGGCTCAGGAAACCCCAGATTGCTGGGCTGCCCTCCCAGAACCCAGAGGCTCTCTTTCTGGAGGGCCACAGTGAGTATGAGAGTGCTGTCCCAACAAGTGATGCTCCCACTAACTACTGGTCAGGATGGCCCTTGGAGAAGCACACCCAGTGTGTCTCCCCTGGCAACAGCCTCCCTCCCATACCCAACCCTGGCCCGAGGTGCATTCGTGCCTCCTAGAATGATGACACATCTCTTCTCTTTAGCCTGAGACCTCCTTGAGGGTAAGGAGTGGCTGCCACACTTGATCTTCAGAACTTGGCAGAACCTGGCTAGAACATAGTAGGTGGTCAACAGGTGTCTGTAAAATGGACAGATGATTTGAAATAATGACCCCATTTTCACTTGTGGCAAAGCTAAGTAAATCCCTTAACATAGGGCCTTTAGGTCCTCTCCTCTCTCTCTTCTCCATCTCCTCTCGGCAGCCAGCCTGGTCTCAGTTGGTCTCTTGCTCTGTAACTGGTGGAGCCAGTTTTACTCTGGTCCTTCTTTTGATGTTTTATCCCTAAGGCAGATATGCTGAGGTTTTAATAACACAATGGAATGGTAAGAGTAAGGATTGGCAACATTTCTATCAATGGGTCTTGTTAAATGAACTATCCTGTGTCCCTATCAGTGTGTACTGAATTTCCTAATTCTTTTTTTTTCTCCTGGCTTTTCTCCTTCTTTCTCCTTCTCTTCCCATGCTATTTGGTTGGTTAACTGCTGTGGCATTGGAAGAGCAGCCCAGTTGGTAGGACTAAAGAGTCTCTACTTGACAGGTCACACTTTCACTGAAGCTTATGTTTTCTAATGGATAGCTTTATATTGACATCAAAGGCTCCCAGATCTTCAGCAAAATATTTGAGGATGTCCCAGTAAAAGAAAGCTGTCGAGTCAAAGAGGACTTGATTGGTTATGTTTAAGAGCTGGGGCTTTTCAGGCAACGGGAGACATGGAATACAGTGTGGGGAACTCTGGTGACATGCACTTTAGAATCACTTCTCTAGCTGCATGATGGAGCCTGGGTTTAAAAGGGTCAAGACTGGAAGTAAGAAGAACAGCAGGAGGTTAGGAGAGCGAGTGAGGATGAGGGTCTCAGCTCAGAAGCTGTGGAAACAGGGTCTAGAGGCAAAATTGACAGGCTTTGGTCCTTGTGTGTGGGTGTCTGCAGTGGGGGTAATGCCAGTGAGAAATTGTGAGGATTAACAGTGACTCCCTAGTGCCTGGCTGGAGTAACTGGATAGTTGGTGATGTGGCACATGAAGTCTTACAATTCAGAGGAGGCAGGTTGTGAGAGAAGCTGGAAGATGAGTTCACTTTTGATGGGATGAAGTTTGGGATGCTTATGAGAGAAATCTTGCAGGGGGGTTGGATATTCCAGTCCGAGGCTTAGAAAAGACATCGGAGGAAGACAGATACATATTTGAGTTACTGGTATAATCAAATGGAATCAGGGAGAGAATGGACAAAGAGAAATCCAGAGGATTTGGAGATCATCAATATTTGGGGACAAGGGAGAGGATGTGGATTCCAGGAGGAGGTGGAGAAAAAAGAGGGACCGCAGAGTGAAGGCAAGAGAAGAGTTCAAAGTTGTGCGTGGTAAGATGATGATGGTGGCCACCAGGGAGAAAGCCCAGTGATACAGAAAATGGGCAGAGAGGCCATGCCAGGGAGGGGGGTCATTTCTGTGAGCAAATTCAGACGCCAAAGGACAGAGAATGAAAAGTTTTCCATGCTGGGTTAACTGAACAAGGCTCCATTTTTGTTTGCTTTGAAATTTGAAGGGATTACATAAGAACTTGAATAATATTCTCACTTTACCACTGACACATCTCAAAAACATTTATTTTTTAAATGCAGCAAACCCAAAGCTTAAAAATAAAATAAAATAAAAAAAATTCACTTCAAGGCTATTCTTTGATTTTTTGTGTCATTTTTTTTCCTGTGTGACAATCACTGTGGAGGCAGGAAGAGTAGTCATTTTAAACACCGTCTTAAGCATCTGCTAAAGTTGTGTGGCAATCAGATTCATTTACATTGGTGGTGACAGGGAGGACATGGACTGCCTCTCCCCTCCTTCTGTTCTATACCTGGGGTCATTGGGTAAGTGGCTTTGTCTCTGAGGAAGCTCCTGAGCACAAGGAGCCCTTGGATGAGGACATCTCTAACATGGCCCATTATGCCTTAGCAGCTGGAGTGCACCCCACTTGGTGCAGAGGGATATCATAAGAACCACGACGTGATGAGAACTTGGAAAATCCTCTCTATCCACACCTTTGTATTTAAAACAGCAACCTGCTGTTTTGTGCCGGGTACCAAATGCCAGCATATCATAAGTTGCATGGCTGATTAGATTTCTAAAAGTTTGCTGGCATCTCCCTTTTCCAACTGATTTGTCCAAGGTCAAAATTAAATTGCTTTCAGAACAGGCTCCAGTTAAAACAACAAATGTTTAAAATATATGAATCCACAACTGGATTTTGTTCTTAACTGTTCATTCAGGACCACTGTTGAGCAGTAGTTCTCAGTCTATAACCGAATCATCAAGAGGGCTTGGTAAAACCCAGAGTGCTGGGGCCCATGCTAGTTTCTGATTCAGTAATCCTAGAATGGAGCCTGAAAAATCTGCATTTATTCATGTCCCCAAGTGACGTCAATAGTGCTGGTCTAGGGACAACACTTGAAGACCCACTGGTGTGGAAGAGGACCCCTAGCCTTCAGATCTTAGGTGACTTAATGTGTCAGAGCTTCAGTTTTCTCATTTATTAAATGGTGACATACAGACACAACGGACTCAATGTTTAGTGATTTCAAAAGAAAAATAAGAAGACTGAAAATAGAAAACCAATTTTATTTCTTTTGCTTCTTCTCTTTCTCCTTTTCTCTAAGCTGTGTGCAGGGAGGCAGAAAGAATGGTCATTTTAAGCATCTGTTGAGCCTGACAGTCATGATTCCTCAAGTATCTGTAGTAGACAGAGCCGAATGGGCCTTTTCCTCCAGCCTCTGCCTACAGGTGGCTGACCTAGGGCAAGTGACGTCATCTCCTGGAACCTCCTTTGGCTTGCAGATTATTGGCCAGAAGTGGATCAGGTAACCATGCCTGAAACCCACTCATTTAAGGTTTCTGTTGCCTTCTATAAGACTCCAAGGATGTTGAGGACTGAGAATTGCCTTTTATCAATTTTTATTGGTGTGGGGTTTGGAATATTATAGTGGAAATGAAACAGATCCAAATTCAGATCTTGGACCTGCTCTGCCACTTATTGGTGAACTTGAGCAAGGGACCCGATATCTCATCTCTAATAAGGAAATAAGAACAAAACCCCTCCCAGGTTGGTTGTGGGGAGCAAATGAAACCAGGACTGTGGATGCTTGACAGGGTCTTGGACCCAGTTATAGAATTGGAACACAGTAGTTACTGTGAACATGGAAATGCCTGAAATAATGTACTTACATGCTGAGGCCTGGAGCCCATGTGGGCAGGTCATATACTAAAGAAAAAGAAAAAAAAAAAAAAACAAGAAGAAGGACAAGAACCAAACAGCCCACGTCACCCTAAACAAAACCTCTGAATTTTCCATTGCTGGCAGTGACGACGGGTGACATACTGCCTTGGGAAAGCAGAGGGGAAGCAGCTGGCACCTCACGGTGGGGACAGCACCAGCCCAAGCCTCCCTGGCTGCAGCAGTATGTAGGGCAGGCCCTGTGCCAGATCCCAGGGGCAGAAGGAAAGTCGGAGGAGCAGGGAGGGCAGGGCACCAGGAGAGCGAGGGAGCCTTTGCAATTATCTCCCTGAGACTGTTTGGAATGTAATGTTCCTCTCCACCCCCTTCCTTTTCATGCTGTAATTTTCTTCACAGAAAGAACACAATGGAGAACATATTCCAGACTGCGAGCTTGCTGCTAACTCTGACAACCCAGACACAGAACAGATAAGGGGAAAAACAGAGGCTTTTTTTTTTTTCTTTGCAGAGATTTCAGAGATTCAAGCTAAGAAATCCTGTTACGTTGAAACAGTGCATTACCTGCCCACTTAATGGTTTTGATACAATCTGTTCTTGATGCTCTGCAAGTTTCGGTGGCTATTTTCCTTGCCTGGGGAGTTGGGGAGCGGCTACCTCACCAAGGCCCTGGTCCCCAGATTGTATCCACTTGAGAGGAGTCAGCGGGGTCACATGGTTTGCTCCCCCTGGATTCCCACCTAAGTGTCTAATGATCCACAATTCTTCTCACCTGTCTCTAGGAGGTGGGGGAAGACTCGTGATTCATGGCTCAGTCTCATGAACTGGAAGAGAGGTATCAGTAGGCAGGCTGCCCTCTGACTTCTCTGCCGTCACCTACCACATTTGTGTCGCCATCTCTTCCCCAATCTGTCCTCTGCATTCTCTCTCTTGCTACTCTGCACCTAGCCTGAGTATATCTCCAAGCTCAAACTCACATGAACAGGTTGCATTTTAATACAGATCCAGAGAGGTGACATATTTCCTTCAAAAGATATAGGTAGAGTCAGAACGTCTATTTTCTTTATCTCTTTTTTGGTACTCTATCTGATGGAGTGCCTTTCTCAAGATATTATTTGGCACCAGAAAATAAATTAGTGCTGTCCTGTTGTTTCTAGATGACCCTACCCACCTGAGCATGGAGCAAAACCCAGTCATTGTAGCAGAGGCCAGCCCAGCCCAGCCATCCCCAGCACACCAACTATTTGTAAGTGGTGTACCAAAAGTGTGTCTGTCAAGATCTGCTGAGCCCAGCACACATCAGCATGGCCCATCCAATCCCCTGACTTAAGAGCAATATGCAATGTTGTTCTGTTAAAGCTGCTACCCTGTATTGATCGTAGACTATGTGTCATAAATTGCTAGGTGCAGAAACACAATGATGAATAAAATATTATTCCTGCTCGTGAATGCATCACAAAAGTTCAAGATGAGATTAATATGGGTAAGACCTTCAATGTCTATTTTACAGGTGGGAAAAAGTGCTATGGTTAGCTTAAATGGGCTTTGTGACACTGTGGCTGGGTAAAGAGAAGAATCTCAGAACATGGCCATCCTTAACTAAAGTATTGACTCAGGGGAACAGTGCCCTTCAATGGAAAAACGGAAAGATCCCTTCTTTTCCTGAGCTCAAGTTCCCCCTTCCAAATAGTTAAGTCAAGAACAACATTTTAGCACTTCTTTGGGAATGTAGAGGATATAGGAAATTTCTTTCCCTAGATTAGTTTATAGTTTATTTGAGGAGCTAGGACACAAATACCCCAAATTTTAATAGCAATGCAAGAGTAGTGGCCACATTCATTAGTTAAAATGCAATTACAGTTTCAAATGCTTCCCTCATTAGGTAACAATCATGTCCACTGGACTTGAGCTCATTATGCTGAGAGCCCCTGTCTTACCCACAATTACATCCCAGCACTAGCAGGGGACCTGGCGGATATTATGGGCTCACTACTTAATTAATTAAATGAATAAATAAATGAGTGATCTGAACAATTAGGTATGTAATTTGATATGCTTTGACTCTAAGAAGACCATTTTAAAGGACATATCTTTTTTTTTTGGTTTGATTTTAAACTTTGACAAATAGGATCAGCGCATTTTATGTCTATAAAGGGGAGAAGAACTTGTCATGTTCTCGGCACCATGCTAGGATTTACGAAATGTTCTTAATGACATTTAATTCTCCTATTGACCACAGGAGGCAGATGTTATTAGTAACACTGACAGTTGTGAATGCTGGGGTTCAGAAAGGCTTTGTAATCTGCCAAAACTTACACAGTGAGGATGTGGAATAGACATTTTTAAAAATAATTTTACCCCCCATCCCCACCCCTGGTAGCACTGTACCTTGAATACCTCCTATGTCAACCTCCGGCTGTGTGCAAATCTTTTGAACTTGGTGATTATTTGAAAAGATTGCTGGTGAAGGCAGTGAGGAGAAAAGCCAAAGTCCAGAGAAGGCTGGAGCCCTTTCCAGCCAGAGGAGTTAGAGTCACAGAGTTTACAGAGTCCCAATGGGATAGATTAGCATGCGGGGGACATAATGACAGGGTCCACGAACATTCCTAGATTGAAGAGTTTATGCATGACTTCCTGCTTTCACCAGCTGTACTTGCCTCTGATTTAATTATATGCTCAGGGTACAGATGCCTCTGGAATTGCAGGCCATGTCTTGCTTCTCAGGAAGGGTTATTGGTCAGATGACACTCAGTTCATGGAATGAAAAAAGACAACACAAAGGAAGAAAAAGAAGGAAAGAATGTTGGCTTGTCCCTTAGCAGTGGAGATAGATTTGAACCACTAAGAGCCAAAGACCCACGCATGCGTCCATTCAAAAATATTAATTGATTCCTCTGGCAGGCACTTATCATCTGTGTTCATCCTAACAGAAAAATGGCCAATCAGAGTGCACCGTTTTCCAGGACCCACCCCTTAGCTCGGGGATGGGCATAAAACCCAAGGTTTCATGGCAAAGGTCCAAAATAGGGAATTAACATGACCATTCAGAGAGAGTCTCCTAAAAGAGTCTCCTCTCCTTTTGAGCCAAAAGGATTTGCGGGTTGGAGTTGCCAGGGCCATTTTACCTCTACTGCTGAAGCCAGTTTATCTGAGAAGGACAAGAGCTCAGGGGAACATGGAGCTGAGGCATAGAGAGGGAGACATGGACACCTGGGTCCCTTCTTCTTGGAATCCCAGACATCTGATGCTCCACTGAGGAGACACCCTCACACACTCAGCGCTGGAGTTGGGAGCTGGAAACAGAAGAAAGAGGTATTTCCTTTCCTTTCCCTGGATATAGTACTGTCTTCAGTTCATAATGGATATCCTGGGGTGAGCAGAGGGATTGGAGTCAGACCTGTGGGATTGAATCCTCTTCCTGTTATTTGTTCCTGTGGGTTCCTGCAAGAGTTCTAGTGATCTGGGCCCATGTGTTGAGGTGACAGTAAGCTCCAAGTCTAGTGAGGTGTATGAACCCCCTAACTGACTGCAGATGATTTTGGAAAACTCATTGCCCTGTCTGAACCTCGGTTTCCTTATCTGTAGATGGGAGAATGTGCGGATCAAATGAGCCCTCAGATATGAATGTGCTCTGTCAATGTGAAGGTACATGCTCCTGAGCTCTGTAAGGTCAGGGCCTGTCTGGTCACCACGGCATCATCTCAGTATTTACGTACTTAAGTAAGTACCGAGTGACCACATGGTCAGTGCTAACTGTGCTTGTTAATGCTCAAAATTTCTTCTTTTCCCTCTTTACAATTTAGTTTAAAATGTTTTTATATGTAGGGTCTAGGTTTCTTTGCCATGAGACACTGTAAGTTAGAGGGTCCCTGAGGAAATTTTAGTTCTGCCTGCAACAGTTAACTTTTACCTCTTGATAAACTACCACAGTACTCATGTTGAAAAAATAATAATTGTTCTTTCTTGAGTCCATGGGCCACTTGGTAGGTTCTGCTGATCCTGACTGGGTCTGGCTGGTCTGCTTCGTTCTTGTCCGTCAGATACCAGCTGATAGACCAGCCAGGGATAGACTGAGGGAGGATGGCCTCAGGGGGCTTGCTTCTATTCTCCCACAGGATAGCCTGAGCTTGTGTACATGTTTGTATGTGCTTCCAAGTGCTTCAGAGTTGCTCAGGGTCTTCTGAGGCCTAGGCTTAGAACGGGTCTTCTTTATCTATAGTCTATTTCCTAAAGCAAGGTCAATGCAGATTCAAGGGGTGGGAATTTGGACTTGATGTTTTAATACAAAGTTATATTACCACTGCTAGGATAAGAATAGGCACACAATGCTATTAATCTGTCAAATAACTTTGAGCTAAGGTGGGAAAGTGATTTATGCTATAAATTCAAAAAAAGGAAAATGTGAGCCAGGTGTAGTGGCACATACCTAGAATCCTAGCTACTCCAGAGCCTTAAGTAGGAGGATTGTAAGTTAAAGGCCAATTTCAACAACTTAAGGAAACCCTGTCTCAAATAAAATAAGAAGGGCTGGGGATATGGCTCAGGGAAGGAGCACTCACCCAGCATGTGCCAAGCCCTGGGTTCAATCCCCAGCATTGTCAAAAAAAAAAAAAAAGGGAAGAATGTGAACTCTCTTCTCTCTTATCTCCCTATCTGACCCCTGTTCTTTTTGGCTCTGACACTGCCCCGGGGAACAGTTTCATAATCTCTGCTGCCTAGCAGGTAGGGCAGCTTGAAGCTGATCATTTTTACCAGGAAACCAGTTTCAAGACATTTATTTAGCAAGTACTATTTCCTCCAGTGCTATGTTTTAAAGTCAGATGAAACAAAAGATGTAAGAATGCAGACCCTCTCTCCTGGGGCTCAACCTAGCAGAACACACAGATGCACTCACTGTTTTCTGGAAGGTAGAACACACTTCTAGGCCTTCTCACTGCAAGTCACTCCCCACATCATCATTAAGGTTACTTTCGAACACTTTCCATGTTGCTCATGAAACAAGGAGCACATTTCTTATCCTAGCATCCAATGATTTCATGAATCGCTCCTAATCTCTTTCCAGGCTGTTCTTTGTGGGACAGAACTCAGTACCTCTATGGCATCAGAATATTCAGTGTTTCCATAGTTCCCTGACTGTAGGTGTCTGTAAGCCGCTTTTTCTCTACTCTTCTGTTCTCACCCCAGATCTCTGACTATTGAAATCCCCCTTATGCTGCAAGATCCTGCTCAGGGTCAACCTCATCCACAGAGTCTTCCCTTCCTAGCCTTCTCAGAACGAATCTCTCCTCTTTCTGTTTCCCCAGTCTTTTCCTTTAAAGTGCTCAGAGTTTTGGTCCTCTGCTAGATAACAGTCCCCCTGAGGGCAGACCTCAGTCTTTCCAATCTGTGTTCCCACCAAATGACTTGAGATTTCTGCCTGGTGACAGGTGCTGACTCAATGCTAGTAACCTGTCTCCAGTCTTCTTCCCCTTCCCTCTACTACTCTGCACCCCTGCCCCGTCGTTGGATTTGGTTGGAGTCACAACCGCCTTCCTGCACCCTAGCCAGTGGAGCAAGCTGCCTCTGAGTTGAGGTGTGTCCTCTGCTGCTGACTTGGCAGTGGCTAGAGACCTGAAAACAGTTCTGCTCTGAAAGAGGGGTCAGTCACCCATTGTAATCCCTCTTCCCTTCATTTTTCTCAGACTTGAACTGGCTTTATTTTCAGGTGTTTGACCATTTCAAAGAGGATTGCCACTGCCTTTGTCTTATTATTAGAGTTATGAGTAGCTCTTGGAAGCCCGGTGTCCTGATTACAAAACAGACTGCTCAAATGAGGATGCTCCTTGATTCCAAAATTGAAACCCCTCATTTGAGATGAGTAGCTTGAAACTTTCTTGTAAGAATCATCCCGAGGTATTTGGAACCATGAAAATTCCTGGGTGTTATCTCTAGAGTTTCTGAATTCCTCGGTCTGGGTGGGGTCTAAGACCATGTAATTTTCACAGACTCCCCAGGGAGTTGGGCTGCTGGCATATCTTTCTTTGAGAAAATACTAATGCAGACTTATAAGCACTGGGTAATGAAGACATGAGTTGTCTGCCATGAAGTGATGCCAAAGCGTCCAAGAAGGTCTCCAACTCCTCTCCTTATGCCACACTACTCCTTTGCTCAAGAGTGTGCAATAGCCCCAGCTTGGCTCTTTCAGATCACATCTAAACCCTTCCTCATGACATTCCATGCCCCGCCCCCCTCACCTCATTCCCCCAAACTTGCTCAAAGCAGATGTGCTGCTGAAACCAGGTGTTAAGGTATGAACCAAACCCTCCTGCTGTTTGCACTGCTGGCCTTGGGCTGCTCTTTGATGCCTCCCTCTCTGCCGGTGACATTCTCTTGCATCACCACTGCTATGTATTTCATCTCTTCTTCAGGAACAATCACCAACATTTTCCTGACTGCCTTCCTCGGGCTCCATGCCTTGCTTTATTTATTATCAGATCAATCCTAGAACAAAGGCATCCTCACCGCCCCCAGTGCTGCCCAAGGTCTGCTGAGACTGGCCCACCATTGCGCAGCTGCTAAATGAACTCCCAGGCCAGAGCGAGGGGTCTCAGTATCACATTCACTTCCATGATGCTGAGCGCATATGCCAAGCCTGTTTAAATCCCGCTCTTCCTTCAATGCTCCGGTCGAGCACTGTCTTGAACTAAGGCAGAAAGACCACTTTCCTCCTCTGGAAGTGGGGTGGGTGGACTAAGCTCCAGGCTCACGGTGGGGATCGGTGGCAGCAAGGTGTCTAGTGTCCTGTGCACGGGGTCTAGCACAATCCGGGTGACCTAGAGGTACCGCTGTCCTGACACCATTCACCTGGAAACCTACACAAACTCTCTTCCAGTAAGAGAGTTGAAGCTTACATGGCTTTTGAGGAAGGATGAGATTTAATTGTCAGAATAAACCTCTGGCATCAAAGCACAGTTTACCCTTCTCCTGTGGGTCAGCGGCATCAGTCAAGGATAAAGATATTAGGAGCCCTCCTTCCAGCTGGAACATTTTTTATCTCCTCTTCAAAGAGTAATCTCAGGGCAGCCACCACCATGGAAACAGAATGTGGCAGGTGTAGCGGTGCTCTGGATTAGGGGCCTATTTTCCCCAGCGGGAAGGAGAAAGGCTGCGGCCAGGAGGATGAATGGATGGGGCGTTTTTTGTTACGGTCTGCAAGAGCGATTCTCCCAGGGCTCCATCAATCAGCCTCCCCATTGAAGGCCCTTTGCTATCACTTTCCAGTGACTTGCAGCCCTTTTGTGTCACCAACGAGGGACTTCTCATCTGCCTGGGTGACCCAAAATTGCAATGCGGTCTCCTGTGGGTCCACACTTCAGAGTAGATTTACTTGTTTCTTTGTTCCTTTGTGGGGGCTGGGGTGGAGGCCGCCTGGAGCTTTCCTGAAGGTGGGCTCCTTTGCCTGCGTCTTCAGTCTCGTCTGTTCATTGGAAGAGGCGGCCCGGCCTGTCTCTCGTGAGGAAAGGAGAACTTGGGACACTGAGAGATGACTCTGTGTGGTGCTCTGATCAACGTCACGTGGCTGTCTGGGTGGTAGAGCCAAGCCAGCGTGGATTCAGGTCCTGGCTGCATTCTTGCCACGATTCTGGCCAACCACCCACTATGTCAGTGTCCCCAGACTGTAAAGTGAAGGTGATCGTGCCTACCCCAGAAGGCCAGGACAAGGACAGAAAACAGTTTAGCCAAACATCTGAAGCACATGCCAGGAAGAGCAAAAACCAGCTCCAAGATCTCAGCTCTGTGCAAGCACTTTGTTTCTTTGTTTCTTTTTTTTTTTTCCTGAGCGTTGTCTGAGTTTGGGTACTAGGTTAGCCAGCAAGGACATAGATCTGGTGGAGATTTGGTTCTTATTAGGAGAGGTCATGGTGAATGTCCAACCAGTGTTCAGAGGCCACCTGCATGCATGAGGGAAACCAGAGCCCAGATTATTTCCAGGACTCACGTGAGTTTCCAGAATCCATCTCAGGCCTCCTGATACGTCGTCCAGGGCTCTCTCCACTGACGGGCAGCTCTTGTTTTAAGAAAAGAGCAGAGACCATTGCATCATTTACAGAGGGCCTGTTGGGACTGAGCTACCCAGGCCAGAGTGGATTATTGAATATCCTTAACCAAATCAAAGTGCACTGAAGGACATACTGTGATCATATTGGAGAAGGGCGTCAGGGCTCACCCCGGGGAGCTTCCTGTCTGCTGGCTCCGGCGCACGGCCACTTCCTTCTCCTCCAGGCACTGCACACAGGTCATTCTGATGACCCCACAGATGTGCTGCTGGTGATGTTGGTGCCCCTGGGCACTGGGGCCCTCATCACATGCACTTGGCCTCCTCTGTCTGGATTGATGGTGCTAGACCTCAGCACAGGAGTGACTCAGCAGGAGCCTTCGGGCCTGCTGCAGAGAAGGACCTGGCTTTGCTCAGAGCCGAGCTGCTGGCCACATCCTCCTGTCCCCTGCGGGTGTATGAGGTCACACCTTTCAGCTATTTCAGATCCAATTTCAACTCCACTGGTGTTTTAGGGACAGAACATTACTTCACTAAATTTGTTTCCATAAGAGATCTGGGATAAGAATTCATCACATTTGCTTTTGTTGACTTATTTATTTTTCCCTAAAAATTTCACTATGAATATTTTTGTACATAGAGAAGAGTTAAAAGCACTCACCCGGCTTCCAACATTTTCATCTCTCTATGACTTGCTTTCCTCACCTGTTTATTCACTCACTGGTCTATCTCTACTGATTTACCCAGACATCAGTCTTATTTTTTCAAATAAAATTCGAAGTAAGTTGCAAGTATCAATATATTTTCTTCTTAATACTTAAGGATTTTTATCAGTATCTAAAGTTTAAGATATTCTTATTTCTTCTTTTGAACATGCAATAATTATATATAACTTTTAAGTCTAACGTGAATGAATGTTGGTAAACACACATACTCTGTAATGCAAACCCTTATAAAATGTACCAGGAAACCCCCACTCCCTCAATTCTGCCAATTCCTGCTCCTACTGTTAACCCCACCAGAGATGAACGCTGTTTCTATGGTTTGTGCCATACATTAGTTTGTCCTCTTCTTGAACCACACTTTATGTCTCCTTTTGTAGAAGCTTCTTTCACTCAGGGTAATGTTTTGAGATTGAATTCCCATGTATTTAGACTGCAGCTTCAATGCCGTGAACATTACAAGAGCTGTCAGGATCAAAAGAATATCACAACACCACACTGCATAAACGCACTGCCTGGCACACAGGGCAAAATAGATGCCAGTTACTGGAATTATTTATTGTCATTGTTATCATTTTATATTGTCATGCTTGCTTACATAGGTCTAGTATGGACACAGTCATCAAAGGCTGCTTATCTCAATTTTCATCTGGAAAGTTGGCCTCAAAATATTAACATTCTATGGTTCAGTGCTCCTTGGAATTACTCCCTAGTGCCTCTCCCTCACTCTCTCTCTTTCTCTCCCTCCCTCTCTTTGAAAAAGTAGATACAGACTTTCCCAGATAGGTTGTAAACCTTTCAGTAGCAGCACCCATACTTGCTGCATCTTTCCCCCTATTTTAGTGCTTTGTAAGTAAGTATGTAGAAGGTAATTGAAATGGATGCTAGGTACCAGGTGAAAGTCAAGGTCTCACCTGCCCAGGAACAGTATGGTTAAGAAACCACAGGAGGCCTTTGACCTGTCAGGCTCCCTGGCTCTGGGGCAGTTGCACCCTAATGTCCGCACCCCTGTTTTGGGTGCCAAGTGTCCTGGGTTTGAGTTCTGGTTCTGAATCTATTTCTTGGGGTGGCTTACACAGGACCTATGTCACTTGATTGTTGAAACAATTGTATGTGATAGATACTACAGTCTCCATTTTACAAAGGAGCTCACTAAGACTCAGGGAAGTAGCCAGTAAGCAGTGGAACTTGGACTTAAACCTGTCTGACTCATAAATTCTGTGCTCTGTTCTTGGAGTTATTTCTTTCTGACTTCTTTTAAATACGTATAGAGGAGAGAAGCAAGGCCAAAATGTTGGACAGTGGATGAAGCTGTTGGTAGGTCCTGAAAATAAAATTAACAAATGGCTCCATCTCGTACAGCTAGCAGAGTAGCTGTGTGTCTGGCATCTTCATGTTGAACATGTCTTTTGATCCTAATGCAGCTCTATGAGGTAACAAAGATTACTACTGTTACTTCGTTGGTGAAGAGACTGAGGGTCAGAAAGATGACTTACACAAGATCGCAAAACTAGTACATGGCCGAGTGAGTTATCAGAGGTGAGGGATGGGGGGTGGCTTGAGCAGTTCATACCAGAGTCTATGCAAGCAAGCAAGAAAGATGGTTAAGATGATAAAATTAACAATAATGACAGTGCCAATAGCTGTCACCTGTGGCATGCCCACAATGTGCCTAGGTTGTGTTCCTACCTTTTGGAGGGAAGATACGTTGACCAAGGATACCCTTGAGCAAATGTGTTTGCATTAAGAATATGTGTAATCATCACTCTTTCAAATGAGGTTGTCAAAACAGTTTGAGAATCAACACGTTAAAAGTCTGTTTGTTGAGTGTTCTTTCTGGGCCAGGCCCTGGCTTGCTGACCACGCACTTTCAGCAGATTTTACAACGTGAATTCTCCCACGGGTGACACTCTGCCATCACACATCCTTCTTGTGAACAGCTCAAAAGACTGATGGTTTACTTCCTTTATTCTCTCCAGAATTTTATTTATTCCCTGAATTCTCTCCAGCTTGGTGCCTGCATCATTTCATTAAGTCAGTGTTCTGCTTTGGCCCGTGGGCCCTCTCCCAGCCCACAGCTGCAAGGTACCAGCCTGGCATGAAGCCCGCAAGGTAAGTCGGCTTAACTCTAGCATCCTGGAAATCTTCTCCTCATGGACTCATGGGGTCCCTCACTCCTCAGGACAGGAGTCACCTGCGTGGCCTCTGGTCCCAGGTGGGAGATCTTTCACAGATAACCAAGTGTAACAGGGTTTTCCTTTCCCTCTCATCCACCTGGTTAAAAAGCATGGCTTGGTGCCTATAATCACCCAGTGGGCCCAGGAGGAACTGTGGAGGACTTGGGAACATGCTTCACCCATTAGCATAGAATCCCACAGCCATCATCTGAGAGAGGAGCACTCATCCCCAGGTTTCTGTGAGGTGGATGGCTAGGGCGACCTACTAGAGCAGGTTTGTCTGGGCATTTCCCAGACTTTACACTCAAAACCCCACATCCCAGGAAACCACAGTCTTAGACAAACTGGGACAGTGTGTCTCCTGCAACAGATTCTACCTCTACTGCAAAGATTTTTACGCTGTCCTGTTTCTTATCGATTTCTTCTTTCTGATTGTCCAACTACTTTTTTAATTTGGGGATTGTTGTACCCGTTTTACTGGTGGGAAAACAGAGGCTAATGGTGCATCCAGAGCCAGCGATTGGGCAGTAACAGAGGCAGCTCTCTCTGACTCTGAAGCCCCCAATACAACTCTTCTAAAACTGTTTGAAAGGTGAAGAATGTTGGGTGTGAAGAGAAGGCAGTGGCTTATCTGGAGAGCCCCAGGGAAATCTCACTTTTAGGACTTTAACTTTTTATTTCTAAAAGACTTAATGACTTTCTGACCTTGGGCATGATGCAGAGTAGCAGTATGTAAGGACACCAGTGAGGACATCAGTAAGGACAGCTGGATTCCAGGGAGAGCCAACAGAGCATGATCATTATCATCAGCTGCCCAGCGGACAAGCTAGTCCAGCTCAGAGAGGGCCAGGGGATAGCAAGGAAGGGCCTGTGGGACAGGGATGGACCTCTTCCCCAACAGGAGGCCATCCATGCCAGGGAAAACCTTGACATGAGTTTGATTTGATCAGACAGCCCAGACAGCCAGTAAGAGTTGTGCACGCTGGGAGTGTTCCAACCCTGAGAATGTCCCTTGGTAGTATGCCTGCTCTGCTGTCCCTTCCTAGTTCATTTCAACATATCCATTGAAACAGGTTACTAAGGCCCTCTGTTCAGGCTTTCATCCAACATTTGCTCAATGCCCATTGCGTGCCACAATGCTGTGGGAGTGCTGGCAAGTGGACGTGAATAGAGCATGAGTTACAGTTCTCTCTAGGAGTGACGATTCTTTGAGAAGATAGATAGAAAGCAACTAACAGCAAAGTCCATGAAGGCAGAGGGCTTGGGAATTTCTCATGCCTGCCGCAGTCTGGCTGGGCACAAATGCCGCAGTCTGGCTGGGCACAAAATCACGAGCCACCATACAGCTTGTAGATTCAAACAGCAACTCTTTATTCCCGAACTCACACCAGCCGTATACAAACACGTTCTGGGGAAATCCACGTTCTCTGCCCAAATCCACGTTCTCTCCCAAATTCACCTTCACTGGGCTTCTGTCTCCCAAAATATACTGTCTGAATCCCGTGAGAACTCAAGGGGAACTCAGGCAGCAGGATATGCCCTATTCCCAGCAGGAATAATCTTAAACCTTAAACCTGGAACCTAAACTGGGAACGCCCTAAACACGATTATGTTAAACCGGGAACACCCTAATCCGCCCTGGTCCTTGAGCAAGGTCAACTACATTCAATGTCACTGCAAAATGTCAGCAACATGGGGTACGCTGGCAAGGAAATTGTCATACCTACTTGGCTAATGGCTCCCAGCACATGCCTGTGTTGCCATCTTGGCTCTGTGACCTTGGTCAAGTTACCCAAAACTTCCACGGAGGCTCATTCTTCTGGTCTGTAAAGCAGGGTTGATAATCCTGCCTCACAATCTCCATGAGGATCAAGGGCAATGATCCTTATCTAGGTTAAGTCCAGGGCCTGTTTCAGAGTCATGGCTCCATGAATGATGGACATTTTTCCAGTTCTATCACTAGACAGCTCTGTATGTTGGGCAAGTCATTTAATCATTTTATGTATCAGTCTTTCTTCTGTAAAGTGCATTTTATAATAGTACTACCTTAGAAGAATGTGGAGAACATGAAATCAGAGAATACTCATAAGGCTTTTTAGCAATGCCTGGCATGCAATAAAAATGGAAAGTGTGCTAGTTATCATCACTAATATTAACAGTAACATGCTGTCATAGCTGTAAGCAAAAACAAAGACATTCCAGGAGTGCACCCTAGGGAACCGGGTGGGAAGGCATGACAGGGAGAGGGGCCACAGCGGGAGATAAGGGGTGTGCAGACCAGTGTTTCAAACGGTGAGCCCACTTTGGGGGCTCAGGGTCATGCAATGGGTGGGTGGGCTTCAGTGGTCCAGAATCCAGCTTCTGCCACTGAATATCTGGGTGACCTTGGGAAAGTGACTTATGCTTTCTGAGACTCCTCACCCAACATAGCTGGCTCATGGTTTCTATTGCCAGTCCAAGGATAAATTGACATAACTCCTGCAATTGCTCAGCAAGTGTCTGGCACAAAGTAGGCACTCAATAGGTGGTAGCTAATTATGGTGACTTTTTTTTCCCATTTTTTTTAAAGGGATATGATGAAGTGTGGGAAGAAACAGAGGAGGGAGACTATGCTGGAAGGTGGAGTGCGATGGGGTTGGGAGGAGCAGCCCTTGGCAGCTTATCCACGGAGGCTTCTTATCCGGAAGCAGCAGGGAAACGCAGTGCCACCATCCTGAGGCTCTTGATGCCGAGCTCTCCCCAGCTCTCTCTGAGTCCCAGACCCTAGTCCACATCCTTCAGTATTGTCAGAATCTAAATTTACCCTCATCATCATATTCACACTGTGTCTCATCAGCTTGAGAGCAAAGAACTAGTGGGGGGCAAACTGCGTTGGGGGGAGGAAAAAAAAAAAAAAAGAAAAGACAACTTCAGGCACTAGAGCCACCCAGGGTTGACTGCAAGTCATGGGTGCTGGCCAGTCCCCCTGAAATAGCTCCTAAGGGCAGAGTTGGCTCATGTGCTTTTGAATGTTAAAATTAGAGCAAACCAAGATTAAATGCTCCCGAGAAACTGACCAGCCTCACATTTTTCCTCCTCCCTCTCTCTTTTTATAACTATGACCACAGTAGTAATTCAATTGGAAACATATTCCATCCTGATTGCTCCAACACTGGCACTAGATCATTCCCAGGGCTTCATTCATTTTTTTTTTTTTTTTATTAAATGCACACTGTCGTTATTTTCTGCAGGAGCTAAAAATACATCTGACCGAGCAGCGAATGCTCTGCAGAGGCTCCTCCCTGTTCTCTTAGAGGCCAGAACCAGGCAGAACCAGCAGATTGATGAGCCTCCCAATTAATTTGCATTGTTTCCAAGGGAAAATGCCCCAGATACTGATATAATGGCAGAAATAAAGATGGCGTTCCAGACCAGACGAGCATGAGCATGAATAACGAGAGCCTGCGTTCCTTATCTTGTTTACTACCAACTTTTTCTCACTTCTGGTTACCACGCTTCATCATTTCACAGAACTTTATGTCCTTCCAAACCTTCCTTCTTGGAAGGTGTTGTTCCCTCGCCTGGAATTCTTTTCTTCCTTCCGTATTCTCATTCCATTTTTCGAGCCCATGATCTGATGGGGATGCTCCATGTCTGATCCTAGCAGACTCTTATGCTCACTCCTGCTGGGGCTTATCTTCAGCATAAACCACTGGCTATAGGTCTGTTTGCCCATTAGATCTGGGCATTCTTGAAGGCAGAGACAGTGCCTTAGCAACTACTATTCCCCAAACTTCAAGCACATTGCTAGGTCCAGCAAGGCTGGCACTAAGTTAGATCAAGGGAGACACTGAGGACACAGTTTAGGAAGCCCGACTCTCAGGTGCAACAGTGCACTTTCATGACCCTGAGATGGACTCCCAGTTCAGCTCATTCCAGTTCTAGTAGGGGGCCCAAGATGGTGGACCAACCAATGATTCTTGGGGAAAGGGCTGCCAGCCAGCCACCTTTTCCTTTTTGAAAGTTCTCCCCTCAGTTGCTTTTAGGACAATGCGCTGTCCTGGGTTTTCTCTTCCTTCTCTGATGGGTGCTTTCCTTCATCCCTGTGTGCTGAAGCTGATGAGACCTGTACCCACGCTCCTGCAGTGCATCTGACGCCCTAGCCTCTGTTCCTGCAGTCGCTCAGTGTTCACTCCAACGCTGTGGAGTACTTACCGGGCGTTCTAGGTATGTCAAGATAGAGAAAGCGAGGAAATGCTCCTGCCTTCAGGGAACTTACATTCTACTGGCACGTACAGAGAGTAGAATAAAACTACATAGAATAAAACGCTACCTGCCACATAGTTCTGTCATGACCGAGCTCAAGAACCCTGCTGCAGTATTCTGTTTACTGACTCATCATGGTGCCTCGTACCAACATCCTGATAACGAATGACCACATTGAATCAATGAATGAAAACCCAGCTTACAGTCAATTTTCCTAAAAATCCTTCTCTAAATTCCTCAAAATCTGGTTGATTAGTAAGTTTGCTCAGCAGGCATTTTTGATCAGCTCTTCTGTCTAGAACTGTTTGAGGCATCTTATGACATGCGTCTTGCGTCACCCTGGTTTGTTACAATCGTGTGTCTATCTGCTGTCTCCAGCACTCCTCCATGGAAGGGGCCTTCACCAGTTTATCTCTGGGTCCTCCTGGCTGATCATAACATCTGACAACTCATAGGTGCTCTAAACAAAAGTTACTGGAACGAGAAAAACATTTTTAGTCATCAACAAAGAACAAAATTATCGCTTCATGCTAAAAAGGGTCCGCCCTTCTCTGAAAGTGCAGGGGTTGTTGGTTTATTTATCTAAAAGTACAATGAAATGTAGAGAATGTCTAGGTTTCAAGGAGATCTTCATCCTCACTTTGAATTCTTCCTGCAACTTTCTACCCTCTGTGCATTGGAACACCGGTTTGTTTTTTCTCTAATTGTCAGGATTTTAGAAGATTCTATGCAGCTCTGTCAATCTGCACTACTCCAATGTAATAATTGCTCATTGAGAACTTCTTTCTATATCAGAGAGAGAAGATTTAAAGGTACGTTACAAGATCTCTGACTAGTTTGCCCATCCACCCCATGGTTAAGGGTTAGGTTCCAGTCCCAGAGCTGCCTTCAGCTCCTTGTTGACCTTGGGCAAACTACCATCCTTTTCTGGACTCAGTTTTTCTTTCTGGAAAAGGAGACTGCTGGCTAATTGCACCAAAGTCCTCTACAATTCTGACCCGTGGTGGAGGAATCCAGGAGTGACCTCTAATGACAAGGCTGGTTTGTAATGTATCCATCAGTAGATGAATGGATACAGGAAATGTGGTCTATACACACAGTGGAATGTTATTCAGCTAAAAAGAAAAGAAAGAATTGAATCCCGTCACTTGAGACAACATGGATGGGACTAGAGGGCATCGTGCTGAGAGAGACAAGCCAGGTGCAGAAGGAAAGTACCACATGTTTCCACTCATTGCTGCATCAGTTTAAAAAAGTTGGTCTTATTGATAAAGACAGTAGGATAGTGTGACTAGAGGGTAGGAAGGGTAGAGGAGAGGGTAAGGCAGAAAGATGAGACAATAGTACCAAAATAATTAGTGCTAGTGTTCTATAACCTCTATAACAGTAGGGCAAATATAGTCTGCAGAAGCGTAGCATATTTTAAAAAATAAGTAGAAGAGTTCAAAGTTTCTCAACAACTAGAAATGCTTAGGAAGTGTAAATGCTAATTACCCTGATTTGGTCATTATACATTGCATACATGTGTCCAATTATATTGTACCCTGTAAGTAGATTCTTTTTTTTTCCCCTCCAGGTTGGATAATGGGCACAAACATGATATTCAGAGGAGATACTACTTGTTTTCAGATGGTCGGTTCAAAGGTACTTATTGAGAATTAAAAGTATGTACCAAGTCCTGCTACACAGGGATGCTATTGCAGAAGGTTGTGTCTCTTCCTCTCTTCCCCCACCCCCAGGAAAAGAACAACACCAACCTGTTGTTGAAGAATCTCCATCACTTATCTAAGTGCTGGCAATGTGAGTGGCTTGGTGTCAAGGGAAGGGCAGTCGCCTAGATTAGGGGCTCACAGTCTAACCAAGGATAAAACGGCAAGAACTTGGAAAAATCTCTGGAGATTATATTATGTAAACCTTCATTCTGAAGACTTCCAAGATCCATCGAGAGGGAGAAAATCTGTGATAACTTGAAGAATGAGGGGAAGCGTTTGTAACAAGGTGGAACCTGAATTATACCTTGAAGTATATACCCAAGCTTTCAGCCTCACAGTCTGTTCCCTGGTCCCTCTCCTCACTAAGCCCCCTGATCACAAGCGCAGACCTCCTCTGAGCTCCTGGGTAGATCTGCATCTGGGACTTGGGTCCCGTACCTGCGGTGGGTGTCCCCTGCCATAATGAAGTGGTCATAGATGTGGCACCCTGGTGGGGGCAAGTGGCTGGTAAAAACTTTCTCTGCCTTCTCTCCACCTCTGAAGGAGTTTTACTGAAGGGTGTGTGTGTGTATTTGGGTGGTCATTAGCCATTTTTTTTTTCATATAAAAGTGTTAAAGAGGGAAAATGTCCTAAATGGTAAATCTCTAGTAAATTCAGTCTGATTTTTCAATTTTTAAAAATTTTGCTAATGAGAGATTTTTATTATGGTAATATTCATATCTTTCATCAGTGTATGGCTGTATGTATGGCATTAATAATACTGATATTATTATGCAGCCATCATCTCCGTCTCCAGAATTTTCTCTCTTTCCCAACTGAAACTCTTACCACCAAACAATAATTCTGATTCCCTCCTACCCTGGGTCCTGGACAACCACTGTTCTGCTTTCTGTCTCTATGAATATGACTCGTCTAGCTTCCTTGTACAGGGATCACATAGCATATGTTCTTTTGTGACTGGCTAATTTTATGTGGCATGAAATCCTTAAGATTTATGTAGTAGCACGTGTGTGAATGTCCTTTCTCTTTAATTTTTAACTGATACACAAAATGCAAGCAATGTACACATTAATGGAATACTGTGTTATGTTTTGATACATATATACATTTCGTAATATTCAAATAAGGTGGAACTAGTTATCTCCTTAGACATTTATCATTTCTCTATGGTGAAAACCTTCAAAATCCTTTCCTGTGGCTTTCTGAAATATGCAGTACTTTATTGTTACCTGTAGTCACCAACTGTGCCCTGACTCCCCAGAACCTCTTGCTCCTAACTTAGTAGCCTTTCATCAATATTTCCTTATGCCCTTTCTCTCCTCTCCCAGGTCTCTGGTAGTCATTTTATTTTTAATATCTATGAGATCAACTTTTCTAGATTCCACATGTGAATGTGATCATGTGGTATTTGTGCTTCTGTGTCTGGCTTATTTCATGTAACACAATGATCTCCATTTCATTTATGTTGCTTCAAGTGACAGGATTTTGTTATTTTTTATGTCTGAGTAGTATTCCATTATGCATCTCTCCCTCTCCTCTCTCTCTCTCTCTCTCTCTGTCCCCCCCTCTCTCTCATATATTTAATATTCTCATATATTTCATATATTCCTTTGACCATTGATAGACATCTAGGTCACCTCCACATTTTGACTCTTGTGAATAATGTTGCTCTGAACACAGACGTACACATGTCTGTTCAAATATCTGTTTTTACTTTTTCTTGGTATAGACTTGAAGAATAATTTCTGGGTCCTATGGTAATTTTAATTTTTTTGAGACATCTCTATACTGTTTTCTGTAGTATCTGTGGCATTTTACATTCCCTTAAGCAATACATAGTACTCTTGATTTTTGTACATCCCTGCTAATAAGTGTTATTTTCTGCTTTTTAAAATAATTGCCATCCTAACTGATGTGAAGTCTTACCTAACAGAAGTTTTGATTTGCATTTCCTAATGATCAATGATTTTGAGCATCATTTCATGTGCTTAGTCAACTCATTTGTTTTTATGTCTCTGTTTTTGGCCTTGATCTAAGACTATATTTTTCTTGTGGACCACTAAGCTGATTCCTTTCAATTCAATATTATTGAACTCCAGAGACATCTATGGAAGATCGAGCAGGAGATAGTGCTCTGCTCTCTGCTGGACGCCATGGCTGCTTCCATGAGGCTAGAATCTAATGGAGCAGAATTGCAGATGCATAACTTATAAACAAGGCCATCTATGAGAACCACTATATTTTGTAAACTAGGAGTCTATAGGAACTGCTGCAGAGCACATCTTACTGAGTAAGTGAGAAAGAGATTCATGTTGGAATATGGAGGTCAACTCTTCAATCGATTGACTCATTTATTTAGTAAACTCTCATCAAATATCTGCTTTGTTTTAGGCAGTGTGCCAGGTACCAGCAGGTGGAAAGGAACAGTCTCCAGTCCATCCCTGTTCCTTTACAGAGGCCAACTTTCCCATTTGCCCATGGCCGGCACCAGGCAACCTAAAAGCCTTGCACCTGGCCCCCTTCTTTACCACCCCCCACTTCTGTCCCAGGCCTTTCCACCTCATCTCACTTCACTCACTGTGCTACCTGTCCTTCATCATCATCTTGTTCTGGTCCATCTGTCCTCATCTTGTCCCTCAGCACACACATTTCTTCTTTGGAGCCAACACGGATGCTGTCCTCTGGCCTGGCCCCGGCCATGGTGGCCTTCCAGGTGTGATTGGCATTCATTCACCCTTAGCCTAGTGTTTGCTCTGGATAACCCTCCTCGGCCCTGGCTCCCAAGGGTGGGGAGACTGCCCCAAAGTGGCTGTTGGAGCCAGTTCCAATGGCTTCCCAAAGAGAATCTGGAAATTCCTGCCCCGAAGAGACCAAGGTTTGGTGTGAAGTTGACGTGTGGACACCATGCAATGTGCAGAGTCCTAGAATGAAAGGGCTGGTGCAGGGCGCTTGGGGAATTAGTGTTCATCAAGGACACTCTTTCCAAGAGATCCTTCAAGGTGAGGTTGAGGTGGAAAGTGACAGACAAAGGTGGGGAAGGGATTTCAAGACAGATGGAGCCACTTATTTAGGGTCTGGAGCAGAGAGATGAAACTGGGGTGTGTGTCCCTTGGGCTGTCTTAGGGGTGAGGCTCTGGGCACATCGTGCAAGCTGTGGCACTCAGTGCCAACAACAGGGCATCCGGGACTCCTAAGGGGGCATTTTATTTGTGGAGTAATTCTCACTCAGAATCTGAGTCCAGACCAACCTCTTGACTCTAAACTGAGAAGGCTTGTGGAGTGTTATTTTGGGCCAGTGTTTGGTCAGTCTACTACCAGAGGCCCCAAAGGTCTAAGCCGTGGTCTCTACTTAGGTGTGTGCTTTAGGAGCAGAGCCTTCTGTGTCAGCTGGGAAAGTACTGATGTCGGACAAGATCCTCTGATGAAGCCGTGAAACTTCTGATGCCCAAATGTAAAAGCCTCTCGTGCTGTTTCCACGCCTCTTCTGGTTGGCTGATTAGAAGGTGCAAGGAAAACATTGCGAGCTAAAAAGCACCACTTCAAATATTTTCAGTGGGTTGCTGTATAATATTTCCTATATTTAATGCCAGAATTGAAAGAAGCCATTGACTGTGTGTCTGACTCGTTTGGAAAGTGAACTCTACAGATTTGCCACATGCCAGTAACCACCTCTGCATTCCTGCACCTCTTAAATGGATGCTTCAGTAGATGCTCACCTTATCATTACTGCTTAGTTGGTACACTTAAGTGGAGAGAGAGAGAGAGAGAGAGAGAGAGAGAGAGAGAGAGAAGAGAAAGCATCTCATGGGTGTGGGTAGACTCGAGGCTAAGACCAAGGCCAAGGGGACCTATATTCCAGACCTTGCCTTCCCATTGGCTGGTTCAGCTGTGTGCCTTACATGAGACCCTAAAGCATCTACCTTCTCCAACATTATCTAGCCAATTAATATTTTCCTCCTCCATCCAACTTGTTCTGCTTTTAGAAAGGTGAAATTCAGCCAGGATAGAAGAAGCAGGCTGGACACAACCAGGCTTTGAATGAATGTCACAAAAGTTTAAATCCCCACAGTGAGCAGGAATGCATGCTCAGATACAACAAAAATGTTAACGAAAGGAACAAAATAATTCAATCTGATGTGCAGGACTCCCTCCAAATATGTTTCATCTTCATACAAAAATACAGAGCAGTTACTGTCTTTAAAGCTGTTGGTTCAGTCCTGGTCATCTCAGCAAGGTGGGTAAAAGACCCCAGAAATGCCCTCAAACCATGATGTTAAGTCCCATAGGTAATTAAGTTGGGAAGCACTAAGTTGCCCTATTGAGAGATGAGCTGTTAACTGCGATTCCAAGTCCACTGTGAAGAGGTAGTATGCCTGCGCTAGACTGGGGTGTAGGTCAAGGTCCTTGTCTTCAGTAACTCATGGTTCACTAAGTAAGTTAAAGACGAGTACCTGGAACTGTGGTGTGAACTTTAATGGATGCCCTGGCCGGGAGCTAGGAAGCCCCACCTGCTGCAGGGCGGAGGAAGAGAAGTAACCTTGAGCGAGGTCTTCAGAATTGGAAATAAACCAGAAAAACAGTTGAGAAAGGAAGATTTCAGGCAACAGGAGGTGTGTGAAATCCATCAAATAAGAACTCATAGCAAGCTTGATGTGGTTAGGACATGCAGTGTCGGGACCCCAGAAGGCAGAGAAGCTGGACAAGGTCATGGAGAACTCTCTCCTAATCTGAGCTGGCTTCTCAGTTTTCCAGAACTGATCCCAGGACTTGGTGCTGCAGGCTCAGCTTGGCTTCTCACACCCTCTTCCCCACAGCAGGGACAGGAGCCTCATTGGATGACTCAAAATCTGGGAAATGAGGTTCAGGAGTTGTAGCAGTTGTTCAGAACAGCATGGTGCCTCTGGAAACCCCCACAGGATCGTGGATGCTTCTCGATACACTCTTTTCCCCTGCCGGTGATTTGTGATATCACCAAGCAATTCATGCCTTTTCTCTACAACACCCAGGACTCCTGCAGATGTGGGCAGTGTGTCCACCATGGCTCGGCTCTCTGCTTGGAAATTATGGTATAAAACAATTTCCCTAAGAGGAACTGTCGTCACTGACAAGGGTGAAATTGTACCAAGTTCCTTTTCTCTCTCTAGAGCCTGGCTGCATGATAAGTTTCCTTCCAAAAAAACTTTCCTATTTTACCTTCAGCTATGTATGTATGCATTTAGAAGATGATAAGTGAAATAAAATATTATTTCTAGATATTATTCTGTCTCGTTAAGTCTAGAAAAAAAGAACACTACAGCAAAATGATTTGGCGAACAGAAATCTCTCCATGTCATTTATTCCCTTGTGTGTGAACAGCGAGGCTGGCCTAGCCTGTCTCTGAGGTCCCTCTAACATTCGTGTAATGTCCTTGATTCTCTGGGAGTTGCAGACAATTGCAGGCAGCAGCTGTGGATTATAATTGCCTCAACAGGGTACTTTTCTCTCATAGACTCTTTGGGAAATGGTGGGCATGTATTTTGTTTGTTGTTATGACTGGAAAATGTGAGAAATAATTATGGTAACAGCCGTAGAATTTTCCCTGTGGTGTAAAATACAGATAAGGTTCTTACAGTATCATCCCTTGATGACTGGTGTTGGTGATGGCTGGAGTTCTGTGGGGGGCTCCGTGAGACTGGAACTGTGCTCTTGTCACCTGTTATCTATGTGTCTGTGGGGATGCCCCAGCCTTGGGGTTGGTTCCAAAAACCAATCCATTCATCCATCTGACACATATTTATTGGACACCGGCCGTGTGCCTGGCGTTATGCGAGGGCTGGGAAGAAGGATAAGAGCCCACCCTTTAGAGGGGACCTGAGCCACCGTCCACCGGGCAATTCCTGAATGTGTGTGGCCTCGGCAAACAGAGACAAATGGGAATGATAACGATGGTAACCCATGCATGTGCTCAGCTTGGAAGATTACTTTTCCCAGGTGTTTATCCTTCACAGAGAAGAAGGTATTAAACAGGATTTTAAGCGTAAGGGCTTACTGAGGAACTAAGAAGTAGGTCTTTCCATGCAGGTGGAAGAACATTTCCAAAAGTACAGGGACATGAAGAACACGGTGTGCTGATGGAGTTGCACATGACTGTGATGGTCACAGGGTGCTGACTTAGGTTTGAAAAGTTTCATGTGCCAGTTTAAGAAATCAAGAGATTAGGGCAGGAAAGTGAGTGCCTCAGTTACCCCTCTGGTAACACAGGGCTACCAAAGCTGTTATTTATAGAATTGTTATGAGCATTAATAGGAAGAATAGTGAGCTTTGATGGACAGCTACCTGTAAATCCAGCACTGCTTTAAACCCCGCTCACCTTTACCTCATTTCAATGTTGTGAAGTAGCAGTGCTGTTATGCTCACTTTGCAGATGAGGAAGTAGATGCTCAGAGAAGTCAAGCTGCCCAATGTCAGAAATAGAGTCCAGGAAACCTGAATCCAGAATCAGTCTGGATTCTGGATTTAAATCTTAAAAAGTAGACAATAAATCACATGCAGAGAAGTGTGCAAATTATATAGTCCAATACCATCAACACAAGGGGTTGGCAAATTACAGCCCACAGGCAAATTAGAGCTGCTAATTGCTTTTGCAAATAAAGTTTTCCTAGAATGTACTAATTCATTTCTGAATTCTTTTGTTTTGCTGGTGGTCAGGATACTGGGGATTGAACTCAGGAGCACTCAACCACTGAGTCACATCCCCAGCCCTATTTGTATTATATTTAGAGACAGGGTCTCGCTGAGTTGCTTAGGGCCTTGCTCTTGCTGAGGCTGGCTTTGAACTCGCCATCCTCCTGCCTTGGGTTCTCTGGGATTCCGAACCACTAGGATTACAAGTGTGTGCCACCATCTGGCTCATTTCTGAATTCTTGATGGCTGCTTTTGAGCTCCAAAGGGGCCATACATCTGTGGCTGAGTCTGAACTATTTAATATTGGTTCTTCTACAGGAGAAGTTTGCCAATCCCAGTGTTATCATATCAGGAACACAACTGAGAAATCACCAACCAGATCCAGAAACCGGTGCCCAGGAGCCCTTCCCTTGCTCACTTTCAAATACCACTCATCTCTCCTCAAAGCCAAACCCTACTCTGACTTCTGACATGGTGGCTATGGTTGCCTGTGTTTTGTTATTTAGATATTTGCAATCATACAGTATGTGAGCTTTCCACCACTGTGCTGTGCTGAGCATTGCTAGCACACACTAATGGGGGCAGGTGAGCACTACCAGACAGGCATGCCTGCCCATACCTCCCTGCCCACATCTGCCTACCCACACTTGCCTGGATGCTTCTTGGAAGAGACCCTCTATGGTCTGCCACGGATGGGGACTCCGCTCCTCTGTGTCTACCTGTTAGTGTCCTATTGTTGCTATAACAAATTACAGCAACCTTCCTGTCTTAAACAACACAGATTTATTCTCTTACAGTTCTGATCTGGGTCTTGGCCAAGAGTCCTGTGTTTGTTGAAGGATGTGCCTTCGAGGCCTCTGACTTCCCATGGCCTTGGCTACCACAAGGATCCCACTGTCTTCCAACTCTCCACCTCTCACCCTCTCCCTCTGAACTTCAGAAATGTGCCTCCTACTCCTTGATTGCCTGTCTGAGCTCTCTTGAGTGTCCCCCCACACACCTGGACCCCCCATCTCAGCCCTTCACTCCACTGTCCACTCATCTCACTGACAGGCACCCCCTCTGTCGAGTTGCCAGAAGTTAAAATCCTAGAAGTCGCACTTTTTACCACTCACTTAACTTCCTCTGCCCATTCTATCCCCTTAATTCTTTATGATCCAAACCTCTTCATCCTTGCTGCTGTTGCTCTAGGTCAGGACTGCACAATTTGGCTTACGTTATCCTACCTAAAACCCAGTCACGGCCTTGGCCCTTCCACACGGTAGCCCAAATGGTCTTCCCAACGCAGACCCCATCCTTGGTTTTCCCAAGAAAGAGCTCACTGTTTGGACAGGCAGGGCGCCTTGCTCACTTCTGTGGTCCTGAAACCTAGCAGTCAGCCTCAATTATGAGGTAAGTTCTCCGTGAACACCTGTCACCTGCTCATCTCTTTCCCTGTCCTCCTAACCTGGGCTGCCCACCTCCTCTGGATCACCCAGCACTTGAGAGAACAGAGCTCTGTCTTAATTGCAGTGCCTGCTCCACTGCAGGTTTCTAATAGACCTTGGTGGGCAAATAAATTCCCCCATAAATAGATAAGAGAACTTATGAGGCTGTCAGAGAAGAATCCCAGAACATTCAGACGTGCCCAGCCTATTTGTAGCTGCCATTTGAATTTTGTGTGGTGAGAAGTGAACAGCTGCTTTTGTCCAGAAAGGACCTGGAGAACTTATGTGGTCCAGCCCCCTGACTCCAGGAGACACTTCTTGAGGTGAGGCAAGTCCTGTGAGATGCTGTAGAAATCCAGTAAATATGGGCCATGCCTCAGCCTCTGCTGGAGATTGACAACACACACTAGTGTGTTAAAAATTAAACACCTTGACAGCAAAAGTACCTCTTCAACTTTTACCCTAGGTTTTAGTCTTGCCCTAGTCTTTCCCAAACCCAGGTACCATGGAGCCCTTTGTTCCCAGGACTATCCACTAGAATTCTGCAGATCAAGCTTCCCAACTGGCACACTTTGAGAAATGTTAGCCCAAGAAAACATTAACTTTTTGTGGAATTCAACTTTTGCAAGGTAAAAAAAAAATTATTGCAATGAATATTCTCCTTGCTCCATGAGCTGCTCGTGTGCAGAGGAGTCTTCGTGATGACATTTTCTTTTTCAACCTGCCAGAGCAGAAGCAGGTTTTAATGTTCTCTTTGTCAAAGTGAGCCTTTCCTTTCGTTAGAGGGGAGGAAGAAAACTGAAGTAATTATATAGTGACGGGAACTTTTCTGTTTTTCTCCCATTGAGCTCCAATGTCAGTCTTCTTGAACAAAGATGCTATTGAAATCGTGAAGCATAAAGTTGATTTTTCAACTTCTGGGCACCAGCTGGGCTCAGTAGGGAAGGGTCTCTGGTAGAGGGGAAGGCATTTGTAGCCAGAGGTCCCTTATTGTGTCCTTCAAGGACTTCACACAGCTACTTTGCATACCGCTTGTTCATTCCTCACACATACATAGAACCTCTGTTCTGCTAGATGCTGGCAATTCCCAGATGAAGGAAACCCATGTGTGGTGTCCCCGAGGGAATGAAGATTTAAATGCATTGATATGCCATTCTTGCTGCCCAGGTGAGACCATATTTAGGACACCCATTATGTGTTACACACAAGGTGAAGTGCTTCAAGTGTCCTGCTTGACCTTCACAGATGTGGGAGATGGATATCATCATGATGCATTTCCGGAAACTGAGGCTAAGGGACGTGGTCACTTGTGATGGAGTTATCAGGAGACATTGGGCAAGCACTGCACAGCTCGCTGCTCTCACAGTTGGACAGTGTGAGATCATGGGGAGAAAGTCTGAAGGCTGAACTTCAGCTGAGAGCCAAGGGCAGGCTGCTGGGCAACATAGAGTCCCCCAGTTCGTTGTGCCTGTGTTTTAGTAGCTATCAGGCAGCTGCGGCGGCAGCAGAAAAACTTTTCCATCCTATCTTAGGCCTCATGCAAATTCCCTCGTAGGAAAACTGGCTTTGTGAAGAATTACATTTCCTGCTGCAGTGATTAGATAGACCCTGCCAGCCAGAACTCAGCCCTGTGTTTCGCTGTGAGTTTGTTAATAAGCTTGTCATGCCAGCTTTTTCCCTCTTTGCAGTGGGATGATAATTCAGGGCTCTTGTTTTTCCATTTACTTTCATCTACATTATTTCCTTTGAGACACACGTTTCCCTGGAGGCAAAACAGGTATTGTTGTGCGTATCTGTAAGTGGCAGAACTAGGGACCAGAGACACCTTGTGTATGGCAGAAGGTCACGCAGGTGAGCACCTCACACAAACATCCATTCTAGCACTTACCAAGATGCAGCAGCCTTTCCACCAGCTTAGCAAGAGTACCATGAGGGTGGAAGGTACCTGTGTTGTTCACTCGTCTTTCCTTAGACTGCAGCAAAGAGCCGGGGGCATTACAATGTGTTAACATTTTAGGGAATGGCTCCTTGAATGGAATTTGAGATACCAATGACTCTTGAGCTTCACCTCTAGCTGGAAACGCATCCTGGAACCCATCTAAGTGCCAGCTTGACATCTTCAGGTATCACAAGGATCACAGAGCAAGGAACCCTTGACTTCCTTTGGAAAAACTGCTTTCTCAGGGGTTTTCCTACCCAGGCCAAGTAGGTTCATAGGATCTCATGCCGGAGGTCTGCATTGCCCTTGATTTTTCTCCTTTTGTGAACTTTCATGTCCCACTGAGCACCACGTCTTTTCTTTTCAACATACACCCAGAACTGTGCCTCCTTCCAAGCCCGTGTTCCCAAGCCAGCCCAAGTCGCCGTCCTCCCTCACTTGAATCACTGCAAAAATTCTTCCTTGTTGACCTCCCTTCTCCTTTTCTCATTCTGCAATCTGTTCCCCAGGAAGTACTGCAAGGGAGCTTTTAAAATCTCCGTCCTACTCAAATCCCTCTGCTGACCTCCCTGGTCACTGGAAAACACGAAACAAGTTCCACTCCCGCCCTGGTTGGCAAAGCCCTCTGGTCAGCCTCTGCTCCCTTTGCCTTGTGGATCTGCGTTGTGGCCATGCTGTTCTTGTGGGTACTCTCTGTCTTTTCCAGGTTCACCCAGGCTGAAGGGCCTCTGCAATGACCATCCTTTCTGTCTGGGGCATCCTGTCCTCTCACTCTGTTTACATGATTGGCTGCCTCTGGTAGTTCAAATCTCAGCTAAATGTGACCTCCTTAGGAGGCCATCAGTGGTGATGCAACCTCAAGTAACTTCACACCTCCTCTCCAACAAGTCTTCTGATTTTCAGTCTATCTTTGGACAGCTCTCATGATCTGAAATTCTTCCTATTGTTCCTTTTGTCTATTCCTCCATGGATCATCTGTCTTTCTAGCCATCCAGGAGATCAGGGATGTCTAGTTACCTTGTACAGTGCCTGGGGTGTAGCATGGGCCCCAAGAATGGTAATACAATGGCTCTCAGAGATAAGTAGTTGGCAGCAGTTGGTAGTTTTAGCAGAGCACATAGGAAAGGACTAGAAGGAACTAGGTTAATTCTCGAGTAGTCTGAGATGAAATACATTAATTATCCTCTGTTTCTCAGATGAGACAACTGACACTCAGAAGTCTAAGCAACTTACTTAAGATCTATAGAACTTATTGATCAACTAGACCTGGAAAGTAAGAAAGCATAGAATCAGGGACAATTTTTTTGTTGTTGCAAGAAGTGATGGAGTTATTTTCTGAGATGTGAATCCCATGGAAAGCAGATTTACAAGGGGAATTCAAGAATTCTCTTTTGGGATTGGTTCTTGTGATGGCCAAAGATGCACTCTTTTTCCTAGTAACCAGGATTTCAGCTCTTTGAATTCTAAACATTATGCTGCCTTGCCCAGTGGTGTGTCCAACTTTTACTGTCTCTTTCTGTTATGGTTTGGATGTGAGATGTCCCCCCTCCCCCCAAAGCTCACATGTGAGACAATGCTAGAAGGTTTAGAGGAGAAATGATTGGGTTCTGAGAATCTTAACATAATCAGTGAATTAATCCCCTGTGGGATTAACTGGGTGGTAACTGAAGGCTGGTTGGGTGTGGCTGGAGGAGGTGGGCATTGGGGGTGTGGTTTTGGGACATACATTTTGTATCTGGCAAGTAGAGTGTCTCTCTCTCTGCTTTCTGATCATCCTGTGAGCTGCTTCCCTCCACCATTTTCTTCCACCATGATGTTCAGCCTCACCTCGAGCCCTGAGGAATGGAGCTTGCTATGTATGGACTGAGACCTCTGAAACTGTGAGCCCACAAATAAACTTTGCTTCCACCGAAATTGTTCTGGTCAGATCTTTTAGTCACAGCAGCAAAAATGCTGACTAAAACACTTTCTCTGCAGCTAGGTTCTCCATCTAAGTAATTTTCCATGCAACTTCAAGTTACATGGGTCATGGGTTTCTGCAGTCTGCAGATAAGAGGGATAGTATTCCAACTGGGAAGTGTAAGTGATACCCCTCAAAAGGAGGCCAAGGAGGCTGTTTGCTTTGTACTTTGACGGCTGATAAATGGCGCCTTTGAAGGTTCACAGGAAGAAGTGAATTTCACGGTCAGAATGGGGAAGACGGACTTTGCACAGGAAGAGCATCCAGGCCCGGGTCTCTGATAATACTGTTAGTCCCTGATGTAGAAAGGACTTTACAGTTTCCAAAGCATTTCACAGCATTCACTGTATGTGAACCTCACAGCAACATGCAAAATGGGATGTTTCATTCCCGATAAACTAAAGAAAAAAGAAAACCAGGGGATTGAGAGGATTGCATAGTCCAAGGTCATAGAGCTACAAGTGAGATGGTGCAGATGTTCAAGGCCAATCTTCCAGCCAATGGTCCAGGCCCAACATTCTGCCCTTTCAGTCTCCCTGAGGATGATGGCTTCCTTCTCTACTTCTGCTAGTCTCTGTACTTTTCCCGCCTCAGTTTTGGAGTTTGCTTTCTTGTTAACTGGCTTTAAAGCTGAATTTGTAATCTCCTGGGCCTCTGTTAAAGAGCTACCTCCCAGTCAGCCTCAGGAAAGGTCACTGAGGAGGGAAGTCAATGGGAGTGGCCAGTGGAGATGTGAAGTTTGGGGGACGTACCATCCATAACTATTTCTTATGCTTAAAATCAGTGGTTCTCTGCCTTTAGTCAGCAGAAGAATGATGCAAAGAGTTTGTTAAAACCTATGCTGGTCACAGTTACCAGGGTTGTTGATTGACTAGGCCACAGGTGTGAGCGTTGAGAATTTACATTCCACAGGATGCTGGCATTGCTCCTGTGAGGACCACTGGGAGCAAAACAGCTGTAAAATGAAACCTACTGCCTTCTTTGGTGGAAACAGGGTGGGGAGGTGTTTTCAGGTGGTGTTGGCTGAGGGCCTTTTGGTGCAACCTCTCCGGGATAGTAACAGACAAGTAGTTAAAATCTGAAAAGTAGGGGCTGGGGATGTGGCTTAAGCGGTAGCGCACTCGCCTGGCATGCGTGTGGCCCGGGTTCAATCCTCAGCACCACATACAAACAAAGATGTTGTGTCTGCCGAAAACTAAAATGTAAATAAAATATTAAACAAAAAAAAATCTGAAAAATATGTTTTGGCAAACTATTCTACTTCTGGGAACTTCATCACAAAGTAATATTAAAGGTGTGAGCAAAAATTTCAGTATCAGCTGGCTTTGTAGGTGCTCCAAAAATCTTTGTAGAATGAGCGGTTGAATGAATAGATGCTCATTGTTAAATTGTTTATAATAGGGGGAAATTGGAAACAGCCCAATGTCCAAATGACAAAAGGGATTGCCCACATTCACATATGTCCTTTCACCTGGGTACCAGGCAGTCTTAAAAAGGGTGTTAGAAAGGGTGATAACAATTCAGCAATATGGGAAAACATTCTTATGTCTTCCTTTTACTATATATATATAGTATATATATATATATATTCTTAAAAATATTAATGAAGATAGAATCTTAGTTAATTCTTGCTTGAGATGACTGGTATTTTCTATTTTTTTCACCAACGTAGTAGATATTAATATCTGCAGTACAAAACCAACTTGATTATGAAAGTAGAGCGGGCATTATTAGACAGGAGAAAGGGGACCATGGGGCAGTGAAGGGAAGGGTAAAGGGGGATAATTGGGGTAGAAATGATCAAAGTATCTTACCTGAGTGTACAAATATGTCACTGTGAAGCCCATTTTTCTATACAGTTAATATATAATAATTTTAAAAAATTGAAAAGCAAACATTTAAAATCAGCCTAAAAGGATAACTCTTCTGTTGAGAGGTAGATTCTATAGCCTGGGAGTTGGAGGAAGCAATATATTTTTAGTATTGGGGGAGGAATGTTCTTCACCTTTTAAGAGACTGTTGCAATCCCAGTGAATGGGAACCAGCCATGTTTGAGGCTTGGCTTTCCGGCTGGGTTACTCTTTATGTTGGAAGGTCCCCTTCACCTGTGATGGGAGCTGTCTCTCTCCCTTCAGGGCCAACGTGAAAGGCTGGTTTGAGTGGAGGTGAGCACCTTGGAGCTATAAACATTAACCAGATTGGGCATAGTTTAGAAGTCAACTTTGGCAAATGGCATGTCCCTTGAAACTGAAATTAGTTGGTCATTATTAACCAGTCATTGTTGAGAGCTACAGCTGAAGGGGCCCCAGCAAACTTCCAGCTGCCAGCTGATTGGCTCCTCTGCTGTGATGCTCATTGGGCTGTTTCCCGGCCCTTTCAGACCATGGAGCTGCTCATTGGGGGACGGTTTTAGCTCCGCCCACACGACCCAGCCAATAGGCCTCAAGAGCGGGAGGAGTGGGGGGGTTGAGAGGCTCCCCGGAAGCCGGTGGTGGCAGTTGGGCTCTGAGGGAATTCCTGAAGAGCTAGTGTGGTGTGGCATGTGTGTTCTAAAGTTTGTTTGTTTCTGCTTGACAAGTGGCTTGTGAATTGTGCCCAGCCAGACTGCGACAAGTCATGATAGCTTGATTAACATCACAAGGGAAGTTATTGATTGCTTGTTTGGTGATTTTAAAAACAAACATCAACCTTGGTATCTACTTTTTTATATGACTAGAAATATGATTATTTAATATAATATTTATTCTTATTGTCAACATGTCATTTTCAGACTGAACCTTCATTCATTTGGGCTGTTAACGTATATGATGTAGGCTCTGGTTGATCAATTGCATGTTAATATTTTTTTTTAATTTTGCAAAGATTTTCACAAACTAGATACTGATTTTCTAATTAATAAAATATAAAAAACTATGAAATACTTAAGAAAGAGATGTAAAGGGCAATTGACTTGTAAGAAAATTTAGAGTGTAGAGATAGATATAGAGAACCCTGTCAGTGATCTTTGTGCATACTGATAAATTGGTAGAAGGATTTGCCTCAGTTTCTAAGTTTGTGCATTGTGTAGATTTTGAAGTCAATCATTTAAGTTATTTTTATAGCTTCATAATTTATCTGCTGTGGAACTGGAATAAAATCCTCAAACTTTTGGGATTATAGTTACTTTATTTACAAAAAGAGTACCTAGAATCTCACATCAAGCAGGTCCCCAGTCATTAATTTTTGTGTATATGATAATGGTGCTGATAGTAAATGAATCACAACAATCTTTTCACCTATCACACAGATTTAATCATATTTCCTATGTAAGCCAGAGAAGTAAAAATGCCTTTATCCATAATACTAACATTATAAGAATAGTAAAATAACCAATAAGAAAACAGTAAAAAAAAGAAAAAAAGTTTTCAAATCCATTATTACAATACAATAACTAATACATACTTTAGTTTTTTTAAATCAAGAATGACTGCAATATTAAAAGAGAAAATTTTAAAAAACAACTTCAAATAATAGGTTGAATGAAAAGGTTTTTAATTTCCCTTTAACTCTGAATCTCTTGATTCTAAGGATCTAGGAAATCCAGTTTGTAGATATACTGTTTTCTGAGTACTTTTGAAGTTCAATTATGAGAGAAAAATGAAACATTATTTAAATCATTACATTTTATTAACACTGATTTTTATTAGAACTCACTAAAGTGACTTCATTCATTCATCCAACAATTCAACCAATGTTTAATGACATGTGTTAGTCAGTTTTCCATCACTGACAAAACACTGGAGATGGATTATATTGAGGAGAGTTTTTTCTGTTCATGGCTTCAAAGATCTTGGTCCATGGTGGCCTGTCTCTTTTGCTTTAGTTCACGTCAAAGCAGAACATTATGGCAGAGTGTGGAGCAGCCTCATGGAGGCTGGAAAGCAGAGAGAGAGGAGGGGGTGGGGTCCCATGTCCTAAGGAACATGTCCCATGTTCTAGGACACACCCCCAAGACCTAATTCCAAGGGGACTCACTTGCTAAGGTTTTCAGCAGCTCCCAATAGGGCCATCAACTGGGGACCACGTCTTCAACACGTGAGCTCTGGGAGACATTTCAGGTCCAAACCACAACACATACGCATTTGTAACTAAAAGACTGCTGGGGTAATAGGGTGAGCTACCACAGCAAGCATACCCTCTCCGTCCTTGTGGGCATTATAACCCGATTCTGTAGACAGAGCTGAAAGGAGTGATGCATTCCTGAACCCAGAGTCCTGCACCGTGAAGAGGACTGATAAGGAAAACAGAGGGCTGGGATGGAGACTGTGAACAGGAGCCTCATTGAATCGGGGAGTCAGAGAAAGTCTTTTGAATGATACTCATGATGGAAGGTGGGTGGAAATTGGCCTAAAGGGTGGCCTGGGTCTGGGTCAGATTAGTGGGGTAGAGAGTTGGAATAAAGATTTTCTGAAGTGAGAACTAAGGTGGTGTATTGAGGGTATGAAAGACCGTAGAATGGGTTGTCCTGGAGGGAGCATGACCCAGGGCAGGTGGAAGAGGTCAGCTGGGGCCGAGGCACAGGGACTTTGATGACTTTGTATAGTACTTGAGTTATAAGAAATGAAAAAGGGACCCTGAGGCCACTGAGTGGGCAAGTGACCTGGCCCATTAATGTGTTCAGAGAACCTGTCTACTGCAGCGTGAACGTAGGTTTAGAGGAGGTGAAGGGTCAAGCACACCAGCAGGGAGGGCAGGAAAAGGCACTTGGAATAGTCCAGGAAAAAGACGTGGATGTCTTGACTTGGGAAAAAGTATGTAGAGTTGGAAAGTCAGAGACTTGAGTGTTTTAGAAATCAACTTGATAGGAATTGGTGAGAAATTAAACAAGAGGGTGAGGGAGAATGGGGGTCAGAAATGTCTCAGATTTCTGGCTTAAGGAAAGTGATAGGCACAGTCCTATCACTGAGATAGGCTGGCCAAAGAGGGGTTCAGGGGTTAGATGAAGCTTTCAATTTGGAACAGGTTGATTTTAAGATAGATGTGAGATAACCAAGTGAAGATGTCGAACAGGCATATTGCATGTATCTTGTTTCTTTTGATGTTTCTGAAAACCAATGGATTTCTCTACTACATTAGTGGTTTTGGTTATTTGCCTCTCGTAGGCATCTTTGAGATAACATGAGGCAATTTCTGTGAATATTTTATTTAAAACCCATACACAGTGAGTTGTTCTCTAATTTCAATTGAGAAAATCCAGACCTGGAGAATTCCTGAACCACTTTAGCCAGTTATAAAATCTGCTAATAACCTGGGAAACAAGAATTCAGGATTAGGTCTTGCTCTTGTCTGGATTCAAATCTTCATTTGCCATTTCTGCTAAGATCATCCTCTTTTTTTCCTTTTCCTGAGCTCATTCTCCCTCCTTCTCCTTCTCTTCTATTGTCTATCTATTGATCTATATCTTTTGATGATCTCTGTAGTCATTTTTTAATCACCTGTCATCATCTAGGTAATTTATTTTTCCCTTTTTAATTATTCATTTATTCATTCATCCACCCATCCAAACATCCATCCATCCATCCATCCATCCATCCATCCATCCATCCAATCATCATCAGTCCTCCCAGAAGTAATTGTCCTCAACAACAGAAAGGCACTTAAAAGATCATCAATCAATTCACTTTATAGATGAGGAAATTGAGGACCATTGGAGAGAAATCTCTTGCCTGGAGTCATTTAGCAGCTGGTTAACATTCCACTCTGCCCCCACCTCCAGTTTCCTTAACAAATACCTTTTGGTTTTTCTGCCTTCCCCGGGAACAGAGAGTGCTGCCAGGCCTCTGAAGGCAGTATTTGCATCTATTTCCAGAATTTCTCCCCCCTGGTGTTTAAGTGTGTGGGGCTCCCCTTTGAAGTCCTGTGGAGCGAAAGATCAGCAGGCGGCCTCCAATGGCTGCAAATTCCAAGGACTCTGCAGCCAATCTGCTCACTGTCTGTCTCCCCTACTGCCAGGCAAGACAGAGAGTGGGCTTATAACAGGGGACAAGATAATGATCAAAGGGAAACTTAGAGCAGGGCTACAGAAAATCTCCTGTGATTGATTTGGAGGTGGAGAAGGAGGAAGCTGCTGACTTCTTGGAATGCTGCCAGGAATTAACTCTTTGGGAACTGCCTCAGAAGAGGAGAGATAAGTACTACAAGGCAGGTATCAGAAGGCCACTCTGGTAACCAGCCTTGCCCATTCCTGACTCATCTGCCTTGGGTTTACCCTGAACCTAACGGTATGAAGTGAAGAAAATAAGAAGGAAAGGGAGGGAAAACAGATTGTACTGCATCCATTTAACCCAAGAGCCAAATGGGTTCTGAAAAGGAGGAGTCATGTCTTTTGACTGACCACTAGATGCATGCAGCTCTGGTGCCCACTGTGTGGCAGGAGCTGCTGGGCACAGGGAGTCCGTGATGGAAAAAGCAAGCTTTCCCTTGACGTGGCTCTGAGCTGCATGTTAGTCCTGTTATCCCACCAATCCCCTTCTCACAGACCACAAGGGTCTCCAGATGCACCGTGTGCTCCTTGGCAAGAAGTTTTGCCATCGGCAAGCAAGACCCTGCTGTACCCCATCTGCCATCTGGCATCTTTACCCTTGAAGTCTTGTTTCAAGAAATGACTACCCCGAATCTTCTTTATTGGGCTCCTTTTCCTTTATGTTTCCACTGGAAGTTGCCTTGACTTGAACCAGACTAACTAGTACCTGAGAGTCTCCAAGTAGACGAGTGTCATTCACAGGTACATGGCACCTGGCAGACAGCAGGCCCTCCAGAAGGAATGGCTGAATGGAACAGGGAGGGAGGGACCCACACTCTGGGGGCGAAGTCCGCTCTGTTCTCCTAACTACAACGTCCTAGTATAGCTATTGCCATGAAGGTACAGATTTGATGCTTTAGATGCTCAGGCAAGGAGTGATCATCTATCTTTTCTTTAGAGATGAGAGACAATTTTCATAGATGATATTTTTGCACTGAGTCTTAAAGAGTGAGCAGGCAGAAGAGGGGAGGAAAGGATATTGGAGGTAAGGAATAGCAGGAGCAAAAGCAAGCCACAGGGTTAGTGCTAAAATGCTCCAGGATCTGTGTGGAGGGTGGAGGCAGTTTCCAGAGAGTGGAAGGAGGAAGAGAGGGAAAACACTCACAAAGAATCTAACTGCACTCATTTAAAAATCTTTATTATCTAAAACTTGACGTTCACAATTAAAGAGAATAGTCTCTTGAGTTCCTAAATCCCCACTCCCCAACTTCCACAATGATCAAGTCTTAGCCAATCTTGCTCCTCCCACTCCCCGGCTCCACACTGAAATTGTTGAAGCAAATTCTTAGGTCATAATATTTAATCCGTAAACATTTAAATATGCATCTTTAAAATGTACGGACTCTATCTTGGCTTTGTCTTTTAAAACATAACCACGTATCATACCTCAAACATTCTGCAATAATAACTTAATATCATCAAATACATAATGTTTAATTTTTTATTGCCTCTTTTTTAAAAATAATTTTATTTTACAGTTTGACTCAGGACCCAAATAATTCCATACATGGCAAATGGTTGATGTTTGTCCATTTAAATCTTTAATATCTTTCTCAGTTTATGTTCTTGAACATTTCCATTTTTATTCATTTTTTTGTGTCTACTGCTATTGTTGAACACATTTTTTTGTTGTTGTTTTAGGGTTCCCCACAGTTTGGATTTTGCAGACTATTTTCATAACATCATTTACTGTGTTCTTTTCTCTCAGATTCAGCTTCTGCTTTTTCTTTTTTTGTGTGTGAATAGAATTCTTGATAGAAGTTATTGATGATTAGTGCCTTAATTTTATTAATTCAGAGCAGACTACTGCAGGAGGTCAGGCCCAGCCCAGATCCGCCAACCCTGGCCTGAGTGAGACCCAGGCTCTCAGTAGGCCCAGGTCCATCCCACCACCAGCAGATACCAGCGGGAGCTGAGCCTCCTGCACAGGACCACCCCTTCTGACCAGCAGACTACCACAGTAGGTCAGGCCCAGACCAGATCTGCCCTCACCAACTTGCGTGGGACACAGGTCCAGGGTAGGTGCAAATTCGTTCCCCCTACACCTGGGAGCCCAAGCCTAACCCACTTCCATCTTGGGACCTGCAGTCATCCCCACGCAGTAGCCCCTACCTTTTTGAAAACAGAAAGGGCCTAGAAGCAGCTGTATCTCAGAACAGGCATCCCAAAGACTGTGTGAGGCCCACCCTTTCAGCCCCATCTCTGTAAGACATTGCATCCATCTTGGGGCACCAACACTATTATCTCGTGTTACCTCAGCTATTGCTGCCACCAACTTTAGTTGCAATAGCATACTTCAAGGGACACCAGCAGGGTCTAGAAGCCCAACTTCAAGGTGAGGTACAAACAATCTGCATGGGTACTACAAGAATATAGGGTAGAAACTGTGATATCTCAGATCCACATTGCAAGAAAGGAAGACACACAGACAACATGAAAAAACAAGGGAAGAAAGTTCCCCAAACAAACATGATATTATAGTAACAGAACCCATGAACAGCACAGTTGATGAAATGTCAGAGAGGAAGTTCAGAGGTTCATAATCAAAATATCTGTGAATTAAAGAATGACCTGAATGAACAAATAAGGCAAAAATTGATCACTCCAACAAATAGATAAGAGAGCAAATATAGGTAACAAAAGATTACTCCAATCTATTGAAGTAATAGCAGGTAAGGAATCTATCTCAATCTTTTCAAGAAAGAGATAGAAGCTCTAAAAAAAAAGTCAGAAATCCTTGAAATGAAGGATTCAATAAATCAAATAAAAAAACTCAATAGAAAGCATAACCAACAGACCTGGTCACTTGGAAGAAAGAACTTCAGATAATGAAGATAAAGTATACAATCTGGAAAATAAAGTTGATCACACAGTGAAGATAATAAGAAACCATGAGCAGAACATCCAAGAATTGCGAAACAGCGTCAAAAGACCAAATCTAAGAGTTATTGGGATAGAGGAAGGCACAGAGTCTCAAACCAAAGGAATGCACAATCTCTTCAATGAGATAAATAGCAGAAAATTTCCCAAGCATGAAGAATAAATTGGAAAGCCAAATACAAGAGGCTTACAGGACACCAAAAGTACCAAATTACAACAGATCTATACCAAAGCACATTACAATGAAAATGCCTAGCATACAGAATAAGGATAGAATCTTAAAAGCCACAAGAGAGAGGAATCAGATCACCTATAGGGGAGACCAATTCGTATCTCAGCAGATTTTTCAACCCAGACCCTCAAAGCCAGGAAATCTTGAAACACCATATACCAAGCCCTGAAAGAAAATGGAAGCCAACCAAGAATCTTTTATCCAGTAAAATTAAGCTTTAGATTTGATGATGAAATAAAAACCTTCCATGATAAACAAAAGTTAGGGTTTAAACTTTTCAAGAACTTTCCATCACTCTAAGGATAACATCCAGATCTTTAGCTTGGATTATATGATTTTCTTTTCCCTTCCCTATCAGCATTCTTGGATGTAAGCAACAGAAAATGATGAGATCTAGTTTTAGCAGAAATAACTTCCTGAAGCAGTAGTGTAGCAACACAAGCTGGGACATCCCAGGGCTTGATGACTCTTGTCTACAAGATTTGCTCAAATTATTAATGGGGACTCTGGAAATTCCAAGAAGCTGAAACCTGAGAGAAGTCCTTGGACAATGATGGTGGACACTGGAAGATAGATACTGCAGTTTTCTCAGGTGGGAAACTCTTAAGAATGTTCCAGAAGGACTGAGCTCTAGATTCACCCAAAAGTAACCTACTTATTTATGTACCATTCATTGGATTTTTTTTCTTTTCCTGTCTCACTTTTCCATTTCTAAACTCTTTCCTTCCTTCTTGAATTCTTGCCTCAATGTCTACTTCTGTGGAATCCAGCTTAAGGAGATAGTAATTAGCTCTAAGACTCACCAAGAAGGAAGGAGAACCAGCTATAGGATTTAAATTGAAGCAAAGGAAAATGATGTAGTGAAAACCATGGCTAAAATCACCCCATAGTCTCTCGAGTGAGGACACTCAGCTACCTTTGCTATATGTGACCCCACCACTTCACAGTGTGGATCCTGCCACTGGAGTCTGCAGGCTTTACCTTGGTTAACACCATCCTCCATGTCCTGGAAAGTCCTACTGCTACCTTCAGAACAGGGAACCCTCATGTCCTCTGTTTCTTGAGTCGTTGGCTTCGAGTTAAAAATCTTTGATAGAGGATATCAAACATAGATCTCATACCATGGCACAATTATGAGAAATATGAAAAAATAAGGATCTATAGATTGTTGACATTTTTGTTGAGAAGGGTTTGGTCTCTGATTAATATTTAGAAAAGAGGATAATCCCAAAATATAGAACTGGGTTCCGACACAGAGAAGCCTCAATGGGGACCATTCCCTGCTAAATCTATGTTCTAGTCATACTGGATGATGTAGGTTTCTTGTCATCTGACCCATTCTGTTGTGACATTCTGGCTTGGCACACATTTCTCCCTTGCTTGTGTGTGTGTGTGTGTGTGTGTGTGTGTGTGTGTGTGTGTCTACAGTTCTGGGGATCAAGACCAGGGCCTCCAGCATGCTAGGCAAGCACTCTGCCACTGAGCTATGCTTTCAGTCTCTCCCTCTGTTTCTAATATTCTTTTTGTTCTGAAAAACCACTTTGGCTTTAACATTCAGGCTCTGATGCTTGATGGTTATAGTACCTCCTGGTTTCACAGGAGGCATCTGGCTGCTTGTCCTTGTTCTTGTTGTCTCCCTGGCCCATCCTGGTCACAGTGGCCATGGAAAAGTCTTGCAGTAGGATGTGTCTCTTTCTCTATCCACAGAGCTTCTTGCAGATGGAAATAACGCCCTTGCTGCTTCCTTAGGGTCTGACATCATATAAATCACATAGAGTCTAAGAATCTTTGTCTAATAAGAAGCAGGTGGCCTGTTGAAACACAGAATTCCACCATTTCATATTATGGCCATCAGTGTGTGATGAGTCTTCAAGAAATCCATCAATTGAGGGAAAGCTAGAACTTACTTGTCAAGATATCTTATTGTGCCAGGGGCCTAATGATTTGAAAAGATCTGATGTTAACAGAGTTTAATGGATTTAACCTTGCTTTTTTTTTTTTTAGATGTGGCATTAAAGACTATTCTTTCATATAATCATTCAAAAGACATGAGAATCCAGGCCTAGTGCTGGGTATCAGGGATGAGGGACGGAGAAGGCACTTTTCTCAGGGTGTACCTAGAGGTGAACAAGTGTGTTCACCATGATCTGTGGTCGTGTGGGTGTGTCCTTGGCTACATTGTCTGAACAAGTGCTGTGGGCACTGAGGAGGGAGAGCGGCCCTTTCTGGGGGAGTTTTGGGAGTCTTCCTGGGGCTGGAGGCTCCCGTCTTGGAGGACTTGACATGGAAGAGCATTGGCAGAGGGAGAGTTACTGAAGGGAAGGGGCGAAGATGAAGAAGGGCACAGGATGTGGATGTCTGGGGACTGCCTGCTCTCCAGAGTGCTGGAACCTGCAACATGGGGACTGAGAGGACAGGGTTGAGGTGGGGGTGAGGAGTGGGATGAATGCCATCCTAGGGTCTGACTTATCCTTTGTAGGAAATGGGGAGCTACTGATGGTTTCAGGCAAGGAAGGTTAAAGAAGAAAAGTCAACTATCCTTTATGGTTTTGACTGGGATTCCCTGTAGCCAAAGACAGATTAATATGTGAAAAACAAACAAAAGTTTACTAACATATGCCCCATGTGTCCATGGGAGAAAACCCAGAGGAAAGGGTAAATACGTAGATTTCAAGGAAAGTGCTAACATTTCAGGCTTAAATACCATCATTTTCTGAAATTAAGGGAATGTGGAAAGGGCCCATTGAGACAAGATGGCCAGGAAAGGTGACTTAAAGTCAGATTTGTTTTGCAGATTGGAGTCCATGGCTTCTTCACTGTTGAAGTCTCTAGTCTTCCTGGTGCAGAGAGGAAGAGATCCTTACAAAGGAGAGTTCCTTTGTGGATGTAAATTTCTTTCGCAAAAGGCAACTTTTCAGAATCACCCATGTCTGCAGGTTTTTTTTTTTTTAATAACCAAATCAAAATAATCCTATGTCAAAGAGCCATATTTTGGGGTGACGTATTCTGGTTCCTACAGTTGTATCTCAGGGTGATATGTTCTGAGCTCCACCAGGAGTGGAATCAGACTCCATGTCTCTGAGAGGCTAAGGTTCCACCTCTTGTTGGTCACAGGGCCCTCTTCAACCAAAGTAGTTCTCCTGTCTGTGCCTTTCTTTAATCTGTGATGTGAAGCTATGAGGGTTCCTTAAGAATCAAATGTGATGAGTCAGCCAAGTAGTTGTCTTTTTGTTGGCTTGTTTTTTGGTACTGGGGATTGAACCCAGGATGCACTACCACTGAGCATCCTGGGTTCAATTTTTATTTTTATTTTAAGGTAGGGTCTGGCTATAGGCTGGCCTTGAATTTGAGATCCTCCTGACATAGTCTCTTGAGTCACTGTGATTACAGGTGTGCACCATTGCTCCATGCTCAGCCAAGGTTTTAACACACTGCTTGTTAATGCATAATAGCTATCTGCTGCTGCTGTTACTATGTCTGCAGTTATTATTGGTTTATTTGTGGGACAGTCAGAGATGGAAAGGAAAAACCTGGTGAGAATCCTAGCACAGGGATCTCACCATGTGAGTGGGGCTTTCCTGGGAGCATCCCACATGCTCTTTTTTTGCCCTTGGTCTACCTCTTGGCCTCATGTGCAGTGCCTGGTCATTTCCTGCATGTTCTAGAACTGCTGCCCTAATATATACCCCACAGAAGCCACACTGTCTTGAACCACTGTGCCTTTGCTCAAGAGCCCCTCTTCTTTGAATCCCCAACAGCATCCCTTTCCTGCCTGGCACCTCCAGGAACTCAAGTAGCTGGGTAAGGTTCTCCCAGAGCATTGCGTCCTGATCTCTCAAATTCTTGTCATACACTGTTGGAATTGCTTTTTTATTTGCTGTCTTCCTTCAGAAATGGCGAACTCCCCAAGACCAGGGGCCACATCTTATTTAACTTGGATCTTTAGAAGCTGGAATGACAGTAGATAGCAGGTGCTCAGTTAATTTTTATTGACCTGAACTTAACTTCCTTAGACCAACAGCTATTTGGCAAAGTCCAAATGAGTGGTTCTCAACTGGGTTGAGCTCCTGGTTGCCCCCTGCCCTTGCAGAGAACAAGAGGATCAGCAGGCAGGCTGGTGGCTGGGGGACTAGCATACTTATGTCCATCTAGATGAAGTTCCTGTGTGGCTCTCAGATATACATGGGGTTGTCAGTACCCTTTCTTTGTCCCTCTGGACAACGTACACAGGCCCCCTTGCTCAGTTTTTTTCTCATGAGACTGAAGAACATTAGTCACATGGCCAGCAGTGAACGTGCTGTCATCCCAGGCACGGGGAGGCTGGGAGTGGAGTTTGTGCACCAGAGCAAGGAAGCCATGCATTTCTGAGTGATGACTGGTGGACTGCGGCCACCCTCAGAGGAGCTAGCTCCTCTGCACCACACCCCTCCTGACTTCTGCATGCTTCTCATTTACCCCAAAGGTCATGTTTCAGGCTTGAGGGATGACTGGCAGCCTCCTCCCCTGGGGTGAAGCCTGATACTGTGGAGGCCACTCAGAGACATCTCTTTGGCAACCTTGAGAGAGTTGCCCAGGGTTCAGAAGGGCTGCTCCCAGGCCCGGGAAGGAGCAGGGCTTGGCGAGGGTAGGTGGGGGACAAGGCACCAGAGAACAGGAGGAAGCAGAGCACAGGGGCTCCACTTTTGGGGATGGTGCAGCAACTTCATCACCAGCCACGTGACATGGGGCAAGTCCCTTGCCTCCATCATATTAGTGTCCCCTTCTGTCTACCATGCTACTGAAACTCTCGCCTCTGCAGGTTGCCAGGGTGGTGTCATCAGGTGAGGATTCTAAAGCAAGTAGCCCTCAGGGAGTGTCCTCTACTCACAGCCTTTTCCAGCTTCTGTGGAAGCTGACATGGAATTGACTGGACAAGAAAGTTTCTGGGAAAATCCTGGAGTAGGATAAGGAGAAATGGAGTAGGGGTAGGTGGACAGAAGCTCAGACAGTAATGACCCTTGTGAAGGCCGTGAGGGAAGGAGGAGGGGAAGAGAGAGCTGCAGACGCCAGGCCAACTCCGATGGAGGCTCAGTCAGGTAGGGCAGCCGGGAGCAAAGCCTGTCTGCTGGAGGGCCCTCCATGGGTGGACATGTCCCAGCTCTAGTGTCCTGACCATGCTCAGGCGTGAGTGGGAACAGCCTGGGGGCGCAGGGCCTCACTGTGCACACCATGGGAACACTCACATGTGGCAGTGGCGACAGTTGCTTCCTACACTCCCCCCAGCAGGTTCTCCGTTGCAGAGACACCTAAGCAAGGTAAGGCCAGCAGCAGTTCATGGCTGATATGCGCCTTTTTCCTTCTTTCCTTTTTCTTGCTCCAAGCCACAGACATGGACAAAATACCACAAAGGGCCGCCATAACAAAATTCCGCAGATGGGGAGGTTTACATCAGATATTTGTAGTTACAGTTTTAGAACTGGGAGTTCCAAGAACAAGGTGTGTGCGGGCTTGGTTTCTCCTCGGCTTAGAGGGTTGTCTTCTTGCTGGGTGTCACCTGATCTTTCCCTCGGGGCACTCCTCACTTTTGTAAGGACACCAGCCTTCTTGGATCAGGGCCCCATTCTTATGGCCTCATTAAGTCTTAATTAGCTCCTTGAAGTCCCTGTCTCCAAATGAAGTCATGCTGGGCATTAAGGCTTTAGAAGTTGCATTGGGGAGCACCACGGAGCTCATGATTCACATGAGCCCCATTTAGTATATGTTCCTTTCTTTCCTCCCTCCTTCCTTCTCTCCATCTCTCTCTCACTCTCTGATTTAAGAGCCTGTCCTGTTCCCCCCGGTTAGTTAGGGATGCTGAGACCAAGGATGCCGTGTTCACTCTCAAAGGGATCACAAAACACTGGGAAGGAAACCCCGGGCCTGGCATTAAATGGTGACAGGTGCAATTATTAAGAGTGAGCCTGGATGTTGCAGGAACACAGAGGAGAGATCTCACATCCTGCCGGGGCTTGCTGACATGGCGAAAGAGCACGTTTTGGCAGAGATGGCATCCAAGTGAACTTTAAAGAATGGGTATAATTGAGCAAGTGCAAAGCTGGGAAATAAGCATGCGCAAGTCCAAGGAATCTTGAGAGATTCTAGCCAGCTCAGGGAACTGTGGTCAGTCCCGAGTGCCTGGGAGTCAGGACAAGTACAGAGGAGGTGCTGAGAGCCAGGGAGGGGAGGGGTGCTCCAGCGCCAGCAGCACAGATCACAGGATTTGGTGCTCTGTTCAGAATTTGTGACAACTCTGCCCCTCCTTCCTTCCTACCTCCTTGTTGACCGAATTAACAAACTGGTTCCTCAGCATTTCTGGGTGCACGGACCTGATCTGAGTTCACAGTGCTTTTTCTCATGTTTTTACAAAACCACAGATGCAAATGACACTCACATCAAAAAGGCTCCTTTCCTGTGCTCTGCTGTGCCCTCCTTTCCCCCACCGGCCCACTAATTTCTAAGCAGAATGTGCTGCTCACAGAGACACAGCTGTCCCTGGGCTACGAGCAACGGCATGTCACCATCCCCTGTGATTAGAGTAACTGGTGAGCTTGCCAAGGAGATGCCCTCCTCTTAGGAGCTGCATGTAGAACAGCCCAGAAACAACATATTAAGACCTGAAAGATGCAATTTAGATTTTCTGTGGCTGTGGAGATGCCACCAACACGGCGATCACATATGCTGAGCAAACGCCGTGCAGCAGGGAGCCCTGTAATTGTGAATCCTGGGCCGTGGGCTCCAGACTCTGGAGCTGAAGACCTGTCTCAAGGGACAGGACTTCCAGGGCTGTGCTTGTGTGGGACCCGGCACCTCTTCCAGGGCTTATTCACCTCAGAGATGGAAGGGCCCAGGAGCTGCTGCTACTGATGGGAAGATTAGGCCCAGAGAGGGTGATTGGCAGAAGATCCTGATCACAAGCTGGTTGGTGGCAAATCAGGACTACAACTCAGTGAAACTAAAGACAAGTTCAAATCTCATTCATTTGTTTGTGAAATATATTCCAAATGCTGCAATGTTCTAGACTGGACGCAAAGTAATCAGCACACATGAGGAATAAGGAAAGGAAGAGATTTTCTCCAGAAGTTTGGAGCCTGGTTGCATCCTAGGGACACTAAATAAACATACACCCAGCCTTGACCCTGGATCCAGAATTTCTGACCTAACAGGTCTTTGGAGGCACCCTAGTGTCGGCATCATCTAGAGCCCCCAGGATGCTAACTAGATGGTCCAGAGCTGCACTGAGTTACAAGTTGAAGACGGCCAGTGTGGCTTGTCCACAGGGTGATGTGCATGAGATCTAGAAAGAACATAAGCATTTAAGTGTTTCAGTGTTTCAGTCAGTTTTCCATCACTGTGACCAAAATACCTGACAAGAACAACTTTGAAGAAGGAACGTTTGTTTGGGGCTCACGGTTGCAGAGGTTTCAGTCCACAGATGGCTGACTCCGTTGCTCTGAGCCTCAGATGAAGCAGACATCAGGGTGGAAGGGACCAGAGGAGGAAAGCTACTCAGCTCATGGGGGAATCAGGCAGCAGACAGAGAGGAGGGAAGGAGCCACATGGAAGATTCACACTTCCACCCTTCCAGGGCACATCTCCAATGAGCCACCTCTAGCAACTGTGGACAGTTACCACCCAGTCATTCAAACTAGGATGGCCTGATTAGATTGCAGCTCTCACAGCCCAATCACTTTTCCTCTGAATACTCCCGTATGAACACACGAGATTTTGGGGAACACCTCACATCCAGACCATAACTCTCAGCAAAAACTTTTTGGATTGATTTTATATTAAAAGGATCATACTTCAGTTACACGGAGTTAAGCAAAAGATATCATTAAAATTAATTTCACTTGCTTCTTTTTATTTTTAAAAATGTGACTACTAGGGGCTGGGGCTGTAGCTCTGTGGCAGAGCGTTTGCCTTGCACGTATGAGGCACAGGGTTTGATCCTCAGCATCACGTAAAAATAAACAAATAAAATAAAAACATGCTGTTCATCTGTAAGTACAAACAATTCTAAAATAATATGACTACGAGACAATTAAAAATATATGTATGGCTCATTTTAATTCTATTGGACAGTACTGGTCATGAGGGATAAATAGACATCTACATCTTTCTCCTGGGTTCATACACCAACACATGTACCCAACACCCAAGAACATGAAACTGTGAGCAGGTGGACCTTGATCAGATCCCAGGCAAAACAGAAATGGGACAACCTTTGCCCTGGAGACCCACAGCCCGGGTTCTCCTCCGAAGTGCAGTGATTATTTGTTGGATGACCTCCAGTAAGTTGGTTTTCTGTGCTCATATTTCTCCATCTGTAAAATGGGGAGGATGAGGTTGTTTGCATTTCCACTGGGTCAATATTATATATTATTTTCTCATCTATGAATCTTTTTTTTTTTTTAGAGAGAATTTTTAATATTTATTTTTTAGTTATCGGCAGACACAACATCTTTGTTTGTATGTGGTGCTGAGGATCGAACCCCGGGCCGCACGCATGCCAGGCGAGCGCGCTACCGCTTGAGCCACATCCCCAGCCCCTCATCTATGAATCTTTATCTTGTCTGTTGGGATTTGATTTTGTAATCACCCATCATTGAATCCAAATCTATCTTAGTCATTTATGGAATGTATCTTTTTAATATATATATTTTTAGTTGTAGTTGGCCACAATACCTTTATTTTATTTATTTTTATGTGATGCTGAGGATCAAATCCAGGGCCTCACTAGTGCTAGGCGAGTGCTCTACCGCTGAGCCACAACCCCAGTTTGCCTCCAGCTAATGCAATCCATAAACACCATCTTAATGCTATTTCACTGCCTCTTATCATAACTCAGGAGAGGTTGACCCTTACCCTGCAAGCTACCTTTTTGTTAGATTTCAGGGATAAAAGAATTCAGGTGAAAATAAGATGAGTTGCTGCCCCTGTAGAGATAATATCTCTGATTTTCTCCTTCCAAATTCTTTGGTGGCATCAAATGACCCTGTGAGTTGGGATTCTCCGTGGAAGCAAGGCCAAATTATTGAGGCAAACTTCTCGAAACTGTGGCATTTCTGCCATCTCCAGGCTGGGGGTGGGGGTGGGGGCTCACCGTAGAGACTGCCAGTCCCTCCTGGAGCCTTCAGAGCTGCTTCCTGCCACACTGCAAAAGCCAGATGTCCCTGAGGTTGCATGGCAAGTCCTGTCCTGTGGCAAGACCTCAGGAACATAAAAGGTTGCCAGTTTTCTAGCAGAATCAAAATTTTTGCAAACAAACATTTGGGTGGGGGTAGGAATGAGAAGGAGCTATTATGTCATCAGAATTTATCTTCAGGAGTTCTTGACCTCAGCCTTGTCCAGGATGAAGGAGGAGCATCCAGAGATGGGGAAGGAGCTCAGAAAAGTGCACTGCCACATCTTTCAGTGACTTTGATAGAAACGAGCTCATTCTGTATTGGGAACATTTTCAGACACATCTTGACCTAGCATGAGTTCATTCCTTAGCCGATTGAGCAATCCACTTCTGGGGATCACTGGGACCATTAAGAAAAGTTCTGCGTCATTTTTTTTTTTTCAGCTGAGAAAGAGCTAGAAGCATCTAAAAGAAGAGACATGTTTGAGACTTGAGGATGGCACTAAATATACCAACCCGGGCACATCACGGGCTCTCTGAGGCCACCTTGTTTCTCTGTAAGATGGGAGCAATTGCCTTAGGTGATAGGGCCACTGGGAAGGTTAGGTTTAGCTTCCAAAGAAGCTAAACTGATGGCTGCAAAGACATCGAAAAGTCCCGTTGGCCCTGGGCAGGCAGAGGTCAGTGTACCATGGTATCACTGAGGGACCTGGGGAGAGGCTGGGTTGGGCACAGTGGACTTATGGGGTAGTTGCTGACTATTCAAAGTTTATCTCATCATCATCATCAGCATCATCATCATCATCATCATCATATATATTGTAAAAAATTTGGGGGACAAAAATTAAAAATCATCTCTAATCTTCCACTCAGAGCTAACGCTTGTCAAGACTTTTGGGAAATCTATACTATCTATGACTTAGTTTGGGGAAATAAAAGAGAAGCCCAATTCTGGTTAGTTAATATTATTTGAACCCAGAGGCTTAGTTTGAACAAGGGAGAAATTCAGGTCTTGGGCAGGGAATGTAGGTAAGTTCAGGTTGGAGACAAGTGAGATGGATTTAGTACACAAAGTCAAAAATAATCTTCTCTTCCCTCTTTCTTCTTTGCAGAAAAACCATCCTCAAAATCCCACCTCTGTGTGTCTCCCCCTCCTGCTCTCTGACCTCCTGATTCAGTCAATTCCTCGTGCCCAGTGATATGGTTTCTAGGTATTCTTACCTCACCAAGACAGCAGAGGGCTCAGATCTGGCCTTCCTTGGTGGAGTTTGTATAGGGGAGCAGCTGTCTTGGGTAAAACGAATTGTTGGTCAGTACTTACCGGACTCCTGCCTGGGCTGCCTAGTGGGATCTTAATGATGGGAACTTGCTGGAGCCTCAGGCCTTGGTCCTGCTGGGCTTGTGAAGGTCTGCAGCGCCTTCTCTGGCTCCTGGCTTTCTGGGTGTTTTTCAGTTTCTCGGGCATCTTTTATGAAGGGCTCTGCCATCTGTGATATGTGGCTGACAAATGGGTGGATTTAGATATCTTTCTGATTCAAAAGGAGAGGTATAGGAGAGAAAGATGGATGGAGTATGTATGGGGGGAAACCGAGACAGAACAACACAGAGACACTGAGTGGGAATAAACGAATAAACTGCAGAGAAAGCATAGGGAAGAGAGGGAGGGAGAGAAAACAGAAAATCCGATGTGGCATAAAGAATGGATGATACAGGAGCGTGGAAGAGAAAAGGAAAAAAAAGAAGGGAGACAGGAAAGCATGTTTGAGTGACAGAGACAGCGAGTACAGGGAGACAGAGACAGCCATTACCACTTAATGATTAATACCGGATTAAATGAAATATTCACGAAAGGAAATTGGAGCTATAGACAAATCCAAATGTCCCTCCTCTGTTCCCTCCTCCCTCTTCCTATTCAGAAGTGAATCCTTGGAGATTCGTGCCCTCTGTTGTCATTACCCGGGAACAATTGATGGATGTTACCAAGAGGGGAAGCTTGTTTCTTAATGGCACTTGTTTCCATTACAAGTATTTCTGTTCTCTGCCTGGATTGTTCCTGAGCTCGGGAGAGCAGGCACTTTTCGAGCAGGCTCTTGACATCCTGGAGATAACCCAGATGTTTTTCCCCCCTCTTTTGAGCTTGTATCTGTGGTCAGTCTCTAAGGGTTTCAGAACTAGGGTGTTCCTCTCCAGGAGACCAATGGAAGCATCCCCCTTAAAGATAGTACCCCCCTGCACACATACCCCAGGGACCAGTGCTGGTAAGTAGTAGAAACTCACCAACTCCAGGGTATTGTCATGCATGTCATTTGCCATCTCAGGGCCAAGAAGAAAGTTGTGTCATCCCTTGACATCTCCACTTGTCGAGTACATGCACATACAAAAGCCTGACTTGCAGATAGCATCCCCCCATCCCCAGGAGCTGTCAGGGACCATGAGGGAGAGGGAGTGCTCCCAAGGCTGCCCACAGGATGAAGGACTTGATACCTTCCCCTCCCTGCCTCTCAGCTCCTTCTCTCCCAGATCTCTCTATCCTGTGTGATGAGGCCGATGCTGCCACCATGGGGTCTTGTCTCCCGGGAAGGATGTCAAGGTTGGTGCTTGGGAGTTGGCATCTGTGGTTGTCCCGTCCGGCAGGACACATCAACGTGGGCAGTGAACCTAGGTGGGGAGGAATGAAGGGACAAGAGACACAGAAGGATGACAGCAAGACAGGAGTTCTGATCAAGCTGCAAACTTTTATTGTTCACACAGGGGTATTTATATGCTGGGGATGGGGAAGCTCTCTTATCGGCAGTTGCTGGATGTCTGCACAAGGTGAGATAACCGCAGGATGTTTCAGGAAGATAGGTTTCAGGAAGATAGGTGGCCGCAGGATGTCTCAGGGAGATAGATGGCTGCAGGGTGTCTCCCAGGCAGGATGTCTCCCAGGGGGCTGTTTCTTGTAAGTGTCAGGCTATTCTTTGAAGGAGAATTTCCTTCTAGTCCCTGACATCTCCCCCTTTCTTATATAAAATATTTGACCATACCTTACCGGCCATGTTTTTAGGGGGTGATAGAGGCTCTGTTCCTCTAGAAGGCCTTAGAATATCTCCTGATATATATTAAGAATAAGAACATAACTTANCATTTTTTTTTTTAAGCCTTTTTTTTTTTTCTGAATTAATTAGTTTCCAGTAAGAAAAGGTGGGGACAGGCACCTTTTCTGGGCCAAAGCATTCATAATAATCTTAATAATAATAATAATAATCTTCATAATAATCAGTCTCCTACTCTAAGCCATCTTTTACCATCAATGGTCCCTTCAAGGGGAAAGGGGAAACCATGGACACAATTCTCCTATGTATGAAAAGAATAATCTTAAGTCCTTTTTCTTAACACATGCCCCCCGTGTCTTGAGGGCCTCCTTGAGGCCTGACAAAAACAACTCATGTGACGAAACTGCTTGTCCCATGGTGGGTCACTCACCTTGCGTCGTCCTCACTCTCCTCCTGGATCTGTCTCTCGGTCGTGTCTGCCGAGGCGATCTCGCGCTCCCGCTTGGCCAAGTCTTCCCGGAGGACGGCGTTCCCCCTCGGTCAAAGGCTCGAGCCCCACACTGGGCGCCAAATGTCCCGTCCGACAGGACACATCAACGTGGGCAGCGAACCTAGGTGGGGAGGAATGAAGGGACAAGAGACACAGAAGGATGACAGCAAGACAGGAGTTCTGATCAAGCTGCAAACTTTTATTGTTCACACAGGGGTATTTATATGCTGGGGATGGGGAAGCTCTCTTATAGGCAGTTGCTGGATGTCTGCACAAGGTGAGATAACCACAGGATGTTTCAGGAAGATAGGTTTCAGGAAGATAGGTGGCCGCAGGATGTCTCAGGGAGATAGATGGCTGCAGGGTGTCTCCCAGGCAGGATGTCTCCCAGGGGGCTGTTTCTTGTAAGTGTCAGGCTATTCTTTGAAGGAGAATTTCCTTCTAGTCCCTGACATGTGGTCCTCCCATAGAAGTTTGCTTCTGAGGTCAGTGCATGGGAGTGTTGCTCTTCACACACACCCACCCCCTTCAGCCTCCTGGAGTGTTCTGCTCTCTCATGGAGAACTCATGCCAGGCTAAACTGCACCCTGCTTTTGCCTGGTTTCTAAAGTACTACCATATTCGCTTAGCTCCAGATGAGCCAGTAGGTTAGTCCATTTACTACGGAAATAACTTGAACTGTCCTTTTCACATTGTAGTGATGTCTTAAAATGGTTTCCTTACCCTCTGACTTCATTATTAGTTTTTGGGTCTCAGGATCCCCATTTAAAATGGAGATCCTAATATTTAAGTCCATGATGGTCTTTGAGGATCAGAGAGAGTTTTCTAAACTGTTGGATCTGTTCAAAAGTCAAATATTATTATGAATAAGTGTGTGTGTGTGTGTGTGTGTGTGTGTGCATTTTTCACTTAGTCTGAAAACTCTGGAAAGATAATAAACATCTTCATTTTTTTTCTACTGTTGTTTTTCCAGTGCTCCATGTATAAATACCAGGCACATAGTAGGTCCTCAGTTGATGTGTTTTGAACACATGAGTGAACTCAGATCTTTGGAGGTTCATCTTTGCTTTCTTAAAATGGTCTCCTTACCCTCTGACTTCATTATTAATTTTTGGGTCTCAGGGTCCCCATTTAAAATGGGACAGAGCCCATGGGTAGCTCAGCTAATATTTAACCATAGGACCTGCAGGAGGCAAATACAGGAGATTCCACCACTGTGGGTTGACCAAGCAGAGAACATCCTCCCCTGATCTGCTCTCAGGAATGAAGGTTCCTGTCTGGCTTCAGAGAAGGGAAAAGAGGAAACTCCCAAACAGGGCCGTGGTTTGCAGTGGGTAGCTGTACCTACAGAAAGAGGCGTGGACGGCAAGCCAAGGAAGCTGGACGAAGATGGACCTGTCAAGGCACAACCTCAGGTGATTGGCCTACTCTGTGCCCTGCCTTAGGAACAAGAGCTGTGTCCCTTTCCCATGATGCCTCATTTACTCCACCTGACTGGGACATATGTGTCAAAGGCCAGGACAGGCCTTGTTGTCTGAAGGCGTCAGTACAGAGCACTGATGGAACAGTCACGTGCAGGAGATGGCCCATCCCTTCCCTGACGGCTCTTTCTCTCTAGTCCCTAACACACAATCCATTCTCCTTATTTATCTTGTTTATTGCACATTTCCCCTCTGTTTGTGAGCCCCATGGCAGCAGAGATGTTTTTTCTTTGTGTTTTCCTCTGCTGTGTATTCAGGCTTAGCATAGCCCTGGTACCTATTAACTATTCACTAATTATTGTTTATTTAAGCACCTGGTTTTACTAATTTTCTACATGAGTGGTGCTTACTCCTTTTTGTAAAGCAGAAACAAAAACACATAAATACAAGCCTACTTCTTGATTTCTGATGTAAAGGACTCAGAGTATATTACCTGATTCCTGCCTTCTCAGAGTTAAAATGATAAAATCAGGTAATATCTTGGGTACTTATTTCACTTAGTAAGAAGCACTTTATCGACTCAACTCCTTTAATCCCCATAATACCATTTTTCTATAGATGACGGGAATGAAACACAGAGAGGTTAAGTGACTTGTGCACAGTCCTCCAGCACGAATGTAACCCAGTGTTTCTTAGCCTGATTTGGGTTGTTCTGCAGAGTTGGTGTCTCCCTGATGAAGGCCAAATCCTGCATTCCAGAGAGAAGTCGAGGTGGGAGGGGCCTCTTGCCACCCAGGCCTGGGAGGGCTGGCGTTTTCTAATGAACAGTTCCTCCCTCTCTCTGCCTGCTGTTGCTGGCTGATGTGGTCAGGACTTTGCTGAGAAGTCCTGCTGCAGTGCTGCTCCTGGGCTGAATCCAGACCATGAGGACATGGTTTTTATTTCCCAAGGGATTAACCTGCTTAGTCCTGCCAGCAAGGGTCTGGAGAACTCGGCAAGAACCCTGTAGAACATCCCTAACCTCCGATGGAGCTGCAGCTTCTCGATGGACTGCAGCTGCTGGGGAAGACAGAGGTGGCCTGGTGTCGGGAGGCAGGTGCCCTCATCAAACACTGGCTTCTGTGTTGGGCACAGCTCTTCATCCTGCAGCTCTGATGGTGTGAGGTGTGCTGCATTGATGTGGGGTGTGTGTCCATGTCCTCGTGGCCTGTGTTCCACACTGGCAGGGAGAGGTGAAAGCAGGTAGGTGTGGCACCTCCATTTTACCTACTGAGCAAGAAAACTCTCTCTCGAGAAGCTCCACCCTGGAGGTATGCATCCTGAAAACTCTCTGCAACATGAGCTCTTCTGTGCTGCAGTATAGACAGTGACACACTCACTCTACAGTTTGTCCATCTGAGTTACAGGTCCTGGTCTGGGGCCGGGAGGGTAGCTCAGAGGTAGAGAGCTTGCCTTAACAGGACCCTGGATTTCATCCCCGGCATCACAACAAACAAACAAGAGTGAGTCATGTGCACAGGCTTCGTAATGGCCGTGACCATGTGATGGGCTTTGAGATTTGGGTTTGTGATCGGGAGTGGTGGGTGATGGCAGAAACCTGCCTTCCAGGTGGGCTATGCGAGTTGATGGGAATCAGTTCTCTGTGCTGACATTATGCATTCCTTTCTTCAGGCAATAAAAAAGATTTTACCAACCACATAAAATCAAGGTCAAAACAAATATATGGCCAATTATTCCTTTCCTCAACTGAGGATTTTTCTTTTGTCAATAAATATTTACAAAATGGGAAGTTAGCGATAACATTTTCAATTAACTATAATCAAAGATCCATCCTGTAGGTAACATTTTTGATGCTTAGTTTTGCACTGGTCAAAGTACTAAGGACTTCATTGGTTTAACTCATTTAGTCATCACAATATGAATTTAAAGCATGAATGTAAAGAGCAAGGAAGCCGGGTGCTGTGGCACAGGCCTATAATCCCAGAGGCTTGGAAGCTGAGATCATGAGTTCAAGACCAGCCTCAGCAAAAAAAAAAAAAAAAAAAAAAAAGCGAGGAGCAAAGCAACTCAGTGAGCCCTGTCTCTAAATAAAATACCAAAAAAGGCTGGAGATGTGCTTCAGTGGTTGGGTGCTCCTGAGTTCAATCCCCGGTAACCCCCGCAAAAAAAAAATAATAATAATAATGTGAAAAATCTTTAGGACAGACTTCTCTCTGCAATATCAGAGAAACAGGACCAGGAGACCTGTAATTACGTCTCTGGCTAAGAGTCTCACTTCTGGCTTTAACTTTCAAAACTCACGTTTGCCAAATACTGCCAAAAACGTTTTTCTCCCCAAACATGTGTTTTAATTTTCCTCATTTATAGCCCCAGAGCCCCTGGCTGTATTCTCCACGGCATCGATTCTGTTCTGCCAGGCATCATGGTTCTCTGAGCAAGAGATTTGGAGTCACAAGATATTGGTTTGACTTTTTTGAGACTCATTGTGCAGGTGGAACTAATAGCAGTATCACCGACCTCAGGGGTCTTATGTGACTCGCACAGAAAACATATAGATAGCAATTTGTTAACTGGAAACCCAGTTAGGAAAAACAGTTACCGAATACATTGAAACAATCGCAGGGTGAGCTCACCTATAGGTGTTCATGATGCTTTTAATGATGCCTGAAAATGAGCAGCCCTGCTCAACATGTATCCGATGACTGTTTTAGGAGACAGCCAGATGCCTTCTTAGGAGCTAATAGCTCTGAGACATCTCAGGCGATATTTCTCAAGACTCAGAATCAAGCAAGACACACACTGAGCAGGTGCTGGATTCTTGGAGGCAAAAGGGACACCGTGTTTCCTTTGGATGACTGAAAAGAGGTAAGGCCAAGGGAGATGCTTTTGTCAGTAAAGGAGGGGCTACTCTTTTTTGAGACTTTCTTAATTTGACAAAGTCCTTGACCATGTGGTCAAGGTCAGAAGATTCAAGGTCAGAGATGTGAGAGACATGTTCTATATGTGACAGAAAAACATTTGGCCAAGTCTGATTCCCAAAAGCAGACAAGCTTGGTTGTTCTGATTTGGAAGGAAGACTGTATTTGTGAGGCGACAGAGTAATTTCCATGGCAACAGACAGTCTGATGTCAGAAGAACAAAAATGAGACTCCATGTGCCAACTCTATATTTATGTGATGCTTATCACATTGCCTCCTGCGGTGCCAAGAGGGCTTGGTCTCTCATCAAACATACTCTTCTCCAAACGGGCCAATGTAGAAATCATGCTATGTCTATCAACATCTTTACACTGAAGGCTTGAGTGCACTGTTTTTGCCTTGTAAAGTTTCTAGTGGTTTGAATCACACCATCAGGGTCCTTGTAAATAGGTTTTGTTGGATCAGGGAAGGTGAAGGAGGGCTGGATCTTGGTATCCTAGGACATGGGGCATTGCCAGCACCCCGTTATCTGCTGAGGGGTCAGGCAGTGACATGCACTTGGACTTGGGTGGATCCTTAATTTCAGAGGGTGGCCAGGCAGGGTGCAGCAGAGCCTGGAGGCTGGTCTGCATTAGGCTGTTGCTTCAGACATCTTCTTGCAGCTGAGGAAGCCCTAAAATTCTGTTCTCCCCATTGGGTCAGAACCTCTGATGCCTCCAAGACTCTCCCAGTGATCTTTGTCCTGGACACCTCCAACCAAAGACTTTGCTCTTGGCTTCTTTCCTGACCTCAGGCTTTTCCACAAACATGAAACCCTAAGACGATGCTCTTTAGGACTTAACCCCTTCTGACTCATTCCCGTCTGGCCAAACCGCAGGCCAAATGCACCAAGAGAAACTTAACCACCCCTCTCTTCTTTGGTACCCCAAAGACTAGAAGTCAAGGGCTGGTTCCAAAAAGAAATACTTTCTATCACCGTTGGGCAGCGATTTGCCCGCAGAGAACACATACATGGGCATTTATAAAGTGAGTTGTCTTTAGAATGCTCTAAAATTGCTATGGTAGCGGCTACACATATCTTGGATACACTAAAATTCATTCAATTGCACATTTTAAAAGTGTGAATTAGATGTGAGATATGTGAATTAAATCACAATAAAACAGCTTATAATATATCTCTTGTATATCACGGTGACAATAATTGATAACAATGTAATGTGTACTTGAACATTTTGCTAGAAGAAAGTGTGGGATATGATAGCATTTGAATTAAGTTGATTTAGTCATTGCACAATGTATAATATTTCAATATGATCATGTTGTAAATCATAATACGTACTTTTTTAAAATGACAAAGTTTTTTTTAAACAAATAAATTAGTAGGAAAATACAGAAAACAAAATAGAGAGATTGAAGTTTTGAAATGAAATCTTCAGATAAGAATGGAGTGGATTTAGAGAAAAGCTGTATGTGTCCTAGTGTGGCATAGATGTTATGGTGTGTGTGTGTGTGTGTGTGTGTGTGTGTGAGAGAGAGAGAGAGAGAGAGAGAGAGGTGGCTATGCTAGTAGGAGTTTAGGAAAATTGTGTGATAAATTGACAATTTTTTCTGACCTCCTTTTTCCTGGATGACATACCACCTTCGAGTGCTCTAGAGCACTGTGGACACAACTTTAATGAATCAGTGAGTTGTCACTCACTGTGGTACTGTTTATTTATACTGTCCTCCTCCCGTACAAAAGCTCTTGTGGGCCAGCCCTGCTTTGTGCACAGCTATATCTGTGGCATTTTGTACAGTGTCTGGCAGGCAACTCGTAAGCTCGTAAACCAGAAGTCAAGGTTTCTGAGCCCCACATGGTTGCATTTGGACTAGATCATTCCTCCTCCTCATGGGGCTGCCCTGTGCATTGCAGGACGTTTAGCAGCAACCTGACTTCTACCTACTCGATGTCAATAGTGATCCCTCAGACGTGACAACATAAACTTGTTTCCAGACTTTGATGGATGTTCCTTGGGGGGACACAATCACTCCCAATTGAGAAATACTGCTTCAAGGCAATAATCTTCAATCACGGTTTGAATGTTCAGTGAGTATTTCTGAGCACTTCATGTGTGCGAGGCACTCCTCCAGGTGCTGGGGACAGGGCAGCCAGCAAGATGAGCAGAAGCCCTGCTCTCGAGAACTTGACCTTCTAAGAGGGAGAAAGTCAGAAATGGGGGAACAGACGAGTAAACTTGAGAATTCAGAGGAGAAAGTTAAACAGGGCGAGGGGGCCGACGGCAGTTGGTGGTCAAAGACAGACAGACTTTCTGAGGAGATTCCCTGGAATGGAGGGCTGAGCACCTGGGAGGAGCCAGCCATGGAAGAGGGACATGGGGGACTTTGCACACAGGGAGGCTAACTGGACGAGAGTCCAGGGGAGGGAATGAATTAGGAGCTTTGGGGGAGCAGAAAGGAGAGCCGTGTGACAGAGCCTAAAGAGAGAAGTAGGGAGTGAGCCCAGACCTGCCCAGCTCCAGAGTCCAGGGGAGACAAATTCCAAGTGAGAAGAGAAGTCACGGGGGTGCTCTGAACTGTCACAGAGCACACAGGTTTTTTAAAGAGCTGATTCACTCTGGGTGCTTTGTGCAGATGATATACAGAGTGCCACAGAGGAAGAGAGGGGCCCGTCTGGAGAGGCATCACCCAGGGGAGCTTTTGGGAGGGTGGACTAGAACTGGTGGAAATGAGGAAAATGAAAATAGCAGATGGTCATAGTCACAGGAAGGCCACAGCAGCAAGACAGACGGCTGAATGCTAGAGAGGGCACGGGAGCAGGAGATGGAGTTTCTCCCGCCAGGGGCGTCCACTGGTCTTAACTAGAGGTTCTGGGAGAAGAAACATGGCTGGCTCAGCAGGTTCCATTCTCACAAGGGTTTCTAGCTGGTGGTTCAACTTGGACTTCTTTTAAGGGAAGCCCATTGTTTTGTTCCTACAAAGGGGGTTAATAGACTGTAACACCAACTTAATTATTATACCCATTTCCTTGACCACTTTCTTTAGTTTAATATTTACTTAGCTTAGCATTTAGTGTGTATCTCAGTATAGAGTGAGGCCATTGAAAGCTTTTAATATTTCAAACCTTGCCCATCACTAGGTTGTTAAAACATAAGCTGGGCTTTTGCAGCATCTCATAAGGAAAAAAATAACAAAGAATCTCCAAGCCTCCTTGGGTCTCCGATTGCACAGTGTCTGGCAATTGGGGTAAACTTCACTGTACTATCAAAAACATAATAACTGTAACTACTGTTTTTTGAACTCCTCCTAAGCACTGGGTTGTTTATATTATATCAGGTTTAACCGTCATTACAACCCTACAGGTATCCTTTACCAAGCCCATCCAGCAAATGTGGATGAAGGGGGCCCAGGGAGTAATTAATGTGCCTAAGATTGCACTGGTGTCCTAAGGTTACAGTCACAAGTTACTATGAATTCAGTAGCTTTAAACAACAAAAATTTATCTTATCACAGTTCTGGAGACCTGAAATCCAAAATCAAAATATCAGCAGAGTGGGCTGGGGTTGTGGCTAAGGGGCAGAGCTCTTGCCTCATACATGTGAGGCACTGGGTTCCATCCTTAGCACCACATAAAAATAAATGAACAAAATAAAGATATTGGCCCATGTATAACTAAAAAAAATATTTAAAAAAATACCAGCAAAGCCAGGCTTATTCTGAAAAATCTAGAAAAATCCATCTATGGTTTGTCCAGCATCTGGAGGCTCTGGGTATTCCTTGGCTTGTGACCACATCACTCCACCTGGTGCCTCCTTCACCTGGCCTCTGCTCCCCTCCACGTGTCTGTCCTGTAGAGATTTCTTATAAGGATATTTGTGGTGGTTGGATTTTTAGGACCCACCCAAACAATCCAGGGTGATACCATCTTGAGATTCTTTATTCAATTATATCTACAAAGACTCTTTTCCAGAAAAGTTCACATTCACAAATCCTAGGTGTTAAGATGTGGGCATGTCTTTTTTTGGGGGGTGGGGGGGAAGCACTATTCAACAACCAGCTCCTGATTATTTGCAAATCTTACTGTGATTTCTCCATGTGCTTTTGGGCTTTGTTCACATTGAACTTGCATCATAAATAAAGCAGACATGCTCAGACTTCTTTCCTCCTTGGAACCGCGTCCATTCTTACAGCCTGTTTTCATTGACTTTGGCTAAAGAACCAATTTTTTAATAACAATAAAAAAAACTGAAAATAAATTTAGCAGCATAATACAGTAAAAGTTATAATTATAGGTTTCACAAGGGTTGAAGCTTTCAAAATGGTGACAGATGTTTAAAGAAGATTCTCATATTAAGAGGTGCTGGGTCTGGCTAACTTTAATTACAAAGGAGAACAAATAATTTAAAAATACATCTTAAGAATTTCAAGTGCAATAAAAAATAAACTTTAACAACTAAGCAGCAATTGGCATCTAACCAGAGTGATGATAAATAGTCCTCCTTCTCTTCTCCTCCTCCTCCTTCTTTCACTTCTTCCTCTTCTTTCTGGTATTAAATTAATAGTTGTACTATGAGAAAGTTAGGTTAAATATTTAATCTTTAACAGCTTTCTAACTTCTCTCTCATTCACGTGAAGACACAAGTGTAAAGAAAACCCACAGCAGTTGTGTCTGCATCACAGAAAGAAGCAGTAAGCAACTGAGATGCTTGCCAAAGCACTGGGACATCTCAGCAAATCAAATGCTCCTGGTTGAGGGGGATTCTAGGCAGGCAACTGTGTAAACCTGGCTGGATCTGACCTCCCTGTGAGCGCTAATCTTTCAGATGCTTGATGAGCTGGCCATTTGTGACTTGCTCTGCAGGCTCCTCCCTCTCTCTCTCCTTTCCTCTCTCTCACTGATGTGAGTGGGTCTGTCCTGGGTGAAGAATGGGACTAGAATATCCAGGCAATGAAGAGCTATCCTGTTCTCCTCCAGTGCAAGAACGTGGCTATCCCCAGCGTGACTCTTATACAATGTTTCAAACAGGAACAAAGGGACAAATCTGAGCACAGCTAAGTCTAACCTGAACTCCTAACCTGAATGACATCCAAGCTCAATGGTCCCAACTGGTTCCTGCGAACACACACACATATATTATAAAACACATTAAGAGATATTTGGTAAATATAAAAAGACTGGAAAAAATTATAATTCTTTTGATTACACTGTTTGATTTTATAGTTTGCTTTAAATAATTCAACACTATTCTGTAAGTATTTATAATGTTGTTGTATAACCCTAAAGCACATCATTTAAATTGTCAATTTAAATTCTGCAGTGGAGTTACACTGTAGTTTTAACTATCTGAATATAATTATTGTACATTTGAATTATGGTGTCTTTATTCTTTTTAAAAAGCAATCATCTTTGACCCCAAAACTTAAAAAAAAAATATTCTGTCAGCCTATCTGTCTGACGATCTAACTATCTATCTATTTATCTATCTAACTATCCATCTATCTATCACATTTCCTTAGGGTAGATTCCTATGTGTGGTCAGAAGACACACATTGACTCCAGGGGCCAACTATTTAGAACTGAAATCTCCTTCCCTCTTTCCTGTTTTCTGATGGTCTTCCGTATTTTTGTTCTTCCTTTTATATTTACAATTTTGCAAATTACCAAGGCAATAATTTCCCTTCAGTAATCCTGGGGTTTTGGCTCTTAAGAATATTCTAAGATGGACTTAAAAATCAAAAAGCTTATTTTTCTGCATCAATAACCAAAAGCTAAAACACCCAAATGACTTGATGAGTCTAAAACTCATCAAGACCTGGTTCAGCACCCTCTTTTCTGTTTCAGATGAAGAAGACAGAAAGGCCAAGATGCTTTTCCAAGACATACCTGGGCATGGACTTGGGAACACAATGCCCCCCTCCAGCAGATTGCCTCTGCCTAAGGTGGCTCTTGTGTGGAGCACACAGCATTTGCTCCTTTTAGCCGTGTGCTGATGGGGGCTCTGTTACTATATGCACTCTACAGATAAGGAAACGGAACCGTGGGAGTTTAAGTGGAGTCTCTCGCTGGGCAGGCCACGTGTCTATTCTGGGGCCTGAAGAAAAACAGCCATCCAGGAGAGGAGAGGGGCCCAGCACTCTTGTGGAGGAAGCATTGGAAAAGGGGGTGCTTTAATCTCCCAGGAGAAAAAAAGAAAACACACCCTCTGAGCAAGTTTGTGCTACGGTTTTACAAAAACAGAAAACAGCTCTTTCCCCCTGTGCTGGGGATCAACACATAGACGCAAATCCGTTCTCCCTGTTTCTCTGTCCTGATAGGAATGGTGACACATAATTTGGTTTCATCTTTAAGCCAACAACATCCAGGCAATTGAGAACCAGTACTGAGCCCTCAGTTCTCCAAACAAGCCGAGACCCCTGCAGACAGCAAGGCCTCTTTCACACGCTGGGGTGGCTTCTGCCACATTCTCCTCCCGAGGCCTCCCTTCTCTTTCTCTTAGCTGTCAGCTCCTGTGTGAATTTCCAGGTCTGCTAATTTGTGTTCCTGTCTCAGATCTTGCCTGCTCTTGCTCACGGATTCATAGTTCAGCCAATGACCGTGGGTGCCTGCAGCGTGCCAGCCTCTGCACTTGGCCCTGGAGCTTAGTGAGGTCCCCACAGAGACCTCGTGTCTGCCTGGAGCCCTGTGATGGCTGCCAGATGCAGCCTGTGCCTGCATCATCAGGCGCCCTCTTTGACGCAGGCTCTTTGTTGCATCAGTGAGATGCAAAAAGAGCATAAGATATGTTCCCAGCATTACAGAGGGTGACATCTTATTTCAAAATATTGGAACCCAGAACTTGGTATCCAAAATATGGAACCTTGGCATTGAGAAAGTCATAGAAGCAAGAAGGTCACTGTGACCTTCAATTATTTTGGGTATGAAGCATAGTCACAAAGGAATCCTTTAACCTCCCTCATTAAAAAGAGATCATGAGGCCCTCTTTCCAGAGGGTCTTCTTCTCTATGTCTAGAAAGAAGGAACATTACACAGGAAGACCAAGCAGAATCTGAAGAGATCCTTACAGAGTTCCCCTCAATTGGATCACTGCCTTTTTTGTTCAGTTGTACTTTTACATAACTGCTCATTTTTTCATTGAAATTAAAAGCAGAAAAACACAGTATTCCTTGAGTCTTTGGATCATCATTGCTGATGCTGCAAGAATCATACAGAACTTTGGTGAATACATTTGTTATGCTCTTTTTAGTCTATCATCTTTTGTTTAGGGGTGTCAGCCCTGAACTTGCAATGGGTAAGGAAGGGTTACCCGTTCTCCCCTACAGAGGCAATTGGACTTGGAAAACACCTTGGAAAGATACTGAAATCAAACCAGTGCCAAAGACAGAGATTGAGGGGAAATTATCACATGCAGGAGTTTTGCTTTAATTTTCTCAGTTAATTCTCCCAGTAGCAGAGAAGGTTGTTTTGCAGAGAAGGACAGTGGTAGAGCAGGTAGGTATTCAGGAGCTCTGTCTGGTTCTAAAGCCCAGGACTTCTCAGCCATAGAGTTTTCATTATTCATTATTCATTCATTATTCAGTACTAGTAGTAGTAGCAGTAGTAGGTACTATTTACTAAGTTCTTTTGGTGTTCTAGGTGCTATGTCAAAAACTCTTCATGCATTATTGAATTGAATTCTCTTGGCATCCCTACATGCTAGGCATAAAAGAGCTAGATTCTAGCCTTTTGACTGGTGGGGAAACTGGCGTTAAAAGGCTTAGTAAATTTCTCAAACATAAATAGTATATTGGAGAACAAGATTTTAAGCCCAGATTCAGGCCAGAACTTATCTTCTTAAACAAGCAAGGGATTTGAGCCAGGGCTTGGCTGAGGATGAGGGGTGGGTAGAAATACATATTCTGGCCTCGTGGCTTTCAGGAGACTGGCAGGCTGTGCCTTCCCTCGCACCCTGCTGCAGTGAGACATGTCTTTCGTTTGGCCTTTCCTGTGTCTGTTTCCTTTACTTCTGATAACAGCCTTATTTTACTTTGGGGACAACCTCACTCCTCTGATTATGGTCTTTATGGAATCTCTCATGGTGGCCCAGCCAAGGGATGGGCAGGCCACTTGGGTGAGGGAAGTCAGAGACTCTTAGTGAGGTATTTCTCTCCTGCAGGGTGACATACACACTGGGGACAGATGGAGTTGAAGCATCCCCTTCTCACAGCCCTTTTGAAGAGGCTGTTTGTCCCAGATTCCAGGAACTGCTTTGATCCTGCTCTTTCCTCGTTCTGTTTGTTTATTTTCCTACACTTATCTTCCATCTTTCCAGTAACTTCTTTTCCTTAGGTTTGCCAGAGCCTGTCTCTGTTGCTTGCATCTGAGTGTCAGAGCCTGGAGAATGATAAAGCCAGTCTCCTAAGTCAGAGAGCGCTCCACTCTTACCCAGTCCTACCACTGTCTGCGTATGAGCCATTGGACAAGTTACCTAATCCCTCTGAGTGTATTTTCTCACCTATGAAACCAGGGTATTCAGGTTGTCCTGACAATGAGCCGATGCATGTAACTTGCTTAGCAGAGTGCTGGTCCTCATCACACAATTTGCTCACCCTTTTCTCATCAACTCCTTAATAAATATTAGCTGCTCCGACTTGCAAACTAAAGAGAAGTATGTCTTTCCTACTTCAAGCTTGGGCCAGAAAGTGTGTCCTACATTAATATAGATAGATATCATGGAAATATCACAAGAATGGAATTTTATAAATTCAGAGCCAAGAATAAAATGAAAACATACCCAAGCAGAGGAATATAGAGAGTTTATGGAACCAGAGATTTTACAGATATCAGAGCACTAAGAATTCACAAAATCGCATGTTCAGTACCTTGGTTCAAAGTATTTAAAAGATTCTGATTCCTAATTTGCATATCTTTCATTCAATAAATGTCGATGGAGCACCTGCTGGGTGGCTGGCATCATGCTAGGTTCTTGGGATGAGGAGGGGAAAGACACAGCCAGCTGTGGGATCCAGACGACATCCAGAAGTACCAGGATGCCCAGATGTTGTCCTCGTGGCTAAATAGCAAGAATGCCTGCTGGGCGATCGGGAACAGGCCTCCAGTCTTGGATCTGACTCATGTTCCACTGGAGTGGGCACCCCACCCCCCTTTCAGAGGGTTAGCAGAAAGCTTAGTTCACGATTCCCCGTGGATATTCTTGATTCAGAGTGGAGCTGATTCATCTCATGAATCCGTGACTGGAAATTTCCATCCTGTGGCATCGCCATCCTCGAAGACCCCAGGAGTCTCTGTATCCAGTCAGGAAATGGGGGACAGAAGGTAGGAGGGAGCACAATTGCTTCTTAACCTAAGATGGTTCAGGTGGCTGAGATGGCATGCTACAGTGGTCCATGGCTGAGAGTGACCACTGGCACATTCAGCTGAATGTGGGGAATCAGAAAATTCACAGCCTTCCCGGAAACAACCGCACGGCAGAAAGAGGCATGGAGACCCCTGGTGAAGACCTCTGCCCTTCAGTTTTCTGGGATTCAAATGGTGACGTTGACCTCAGGATGACACATTCTATCACACTAAAAGTCTCTGAAGATTAGAAGATGATAAGTCTGTATTTGGCTCACCAGATTTGAGTTTACACTTACCCATCAAGTTTGTCACAGAAACACACAAACACAGTTTAAAACAGGTAGAATTGAATAGTCGTACACCTTGGTGATTCTTTGTAGCCTTTATCTAGAAAATACTCTGCAAATCTAAGTTTATCATTACTTACACCATACCTCAATATGTGCATATTTTATATTTATATGGTTTTCTGTATTGAGGATGTGTAAAGTTTGTTGTAGCTAATGAACTTTTCTTCTGACTTCATCTTTAGCAATATAAGATTCAGTACCTTGGTTGGTTATTGTTAAGACTACAAGCTTTAATTTTTCCTTTTTTCCTCCCTTTTCTTTCCTTTTTTCCTCCCTTTTCCATCTCTTTTTTTTCTCCTTCTACTTGCTCTCTTTCTTCCTCTTTTTTTTTTTTTTTTTTTTTTTGCTTTCTTAAGTAGCTGAAGAGAGACCTAAATCTACTGATTTGGTGAATATCAGCAGCTCATTCCATATAAATCCTTATATAAAGATCTTTGAGTATACGAATTGGATTGGGTTGTTTATAATGTCAAATATCTAGCAAGAAAATGAAAGAGAAATTAAATCTTAATTCCAAAATCTTCCTATATTTGTCTTTTCTGAACTGAAACTAAACTTTTGAATTTGTACCTTTTTTTTTTCTGTGTTTCTGGACTTGACCTCTGTATCCAGCCAATATTTTTCAATCAGTTTGTATCTACATTACATTTGTCCTATGTGTTAATCCAAATCAAACTTGAACACAAAATGGTTAGGATGGGCAGTCATCTCTTAGGGCAGCTGGCTTACTCAATCATTGACCTGAAGGTCAGCAACAGTGCTGAAACACGACCTCTGAGATTCAGTTGCACTACCTTGATCTATTTCTAGTGCTGTCTCACTTTATTCTCTATTTATGGTTTTTTAATAATATCATGTTAAATAATAATGTCTTCTTGGAACAATTTCCTATTTCCTCCCAATGGTCATGAGTACTAGGTATGAGACTCTGCAGGCGCTAGGGATTGAACAGTAATAGTCAGTTCTCTCCCCAGTAATAGAGTCAGGTATGCAAAACCAATATTTGTAGAAGTTATGTAACCTGTCCAAGATCACACTGCCTAGAACTTACAGAGCCAGAATTTGAGAGTCTATGCTATTAACCCCTACTCTGTTTTGACATTTTTGTTGAGAAAGAAATGATGAGTAGATGACCATTGAGAGGCAAAGGGACAGCAAACACAAGCCCCTACAGTTCTCTTCTGGGATCATAGAACATCGAATCTTGCAAAAGCTTCAGGGTCGACTTCATTATTGCTGTTATTTTGTAGATGAGTCAATTTAGGTCTTGCAAGAGACAGATCATCGAGTAAGACACTGCAATTCAGGTGCCTGCTTCCTAAGGTAACCCATGCACCATTACTCCAGAATCAACTCATAATACTAGAGGTAGCAGCTTCTTCCAAACTCTAGGTTTTATGAGATGGTTCTGTGCCATGTTTTGAACAAGCCAAGACAGAGTGGGTTTGAATCTTAATCTCTATACCCCTTCCCAGATCTCATTTCTTTCCCCAGGACTGAATAACTTCCTCCTTCTTACTTGATTAACTGACTACCTGCAGCCCTCACGTTCTAGATCCGGAATTAGAAAGAGAGAGTTCAGGTATGGAGGTCACAGAGTCAGCTGTTGCTGATAGATATTTGGTCATGGGAAAATCATTTCCCTATTATTTTTCTCCCACTTATCTCTCCTAATTATTAGGAACTAATGATGATACAAATCTCATAGTGCTATTGTAATAATAAGTTCCATATGGAAAGAGCTTAGAGGAAAAAATAGTGTACCTATGCAGAAGGTGACATACAGTCATCACTGGGTATCCGTGGAGGGATTGATTCCAGGACTCTTATGCATTCCAAAATTCTCAGATGCTCGCGTCCCAATATAAACAGCACAGTGTTTTGTGCTGTTTTTGCACATGCTCACATTCTTTCATGTATTTTAGATTCATCTCTGGGTTACCTATAGTACCCAATACAATGTAAATGCTATGTAAATAAACAGCATTGTTTAGGGAACGATAGCAAGGGAAATGTCTACACGTTCTGCACAGATGTATTTTCCCTCCATATTTTCAGTCCTTGTTTGACTCTTGGTTGACTCTGCTAATGCAGAAACCGCAGATATGAAGAGCCAACTCTGACATCCTTATTTGAGGAAGTTAAAATCTAACAGAGGAGGTTGACACTGATTAGCCATGTGACAGTATCATGTTCGAAGGAGACCCAGGCTCCTGGAAGAGTGTACAGAACAGACATTTTTCCCAATCTGGTGGACGTGGGTTCTGTGGGAGTCTAAGAGAACTCCTCTGAGCTGAGTCCTAAGGAGAACATTCTGCAGGCGAGAAGAGCTGGCACTTTCCAGGGGCTGTTCCACGTGCTCCTTTGGAAGCAGGGTGTGTTAAGGGGGAGAGACACGGGAGGTCTGATTGTACAGGGTCTTCTGTGTCGGACTGAGGTTGGGTTTGTCTTCAGGCCAAAACAGCTGACTTGTTAACAGAATCTGCAAACCAACTGTGTGTGACATGGGGCACGGAAGGGAACCAAGGTCGGCAGAGTGCCCATTGTGCCTCATACAGTTTACCTAAGCTCCCAACTTAATCCTCACCCCAGTCCGGTGCAGGAAGCCTTGTCACTGAGTAAACAGAGACCCGGGAAGATCTGCTGACAGAGGTTACATAATTAGTGACAGAGCTCTGATCTCTAACTCATTCCATCAGTGCATAATACAGACTAAAAAAATAAAACAAAAACTGAAAAAAAATACTCCAAACTCTGAATGTGATATGGAAAGGCTGTTTCCTAAGGAATGAATCCATAAACATTCATAAAATTTAAAATTCTGCAATAATGATTATTTAAAATATCAGCAATTGGTTTGGATGTAAAATGCAAATAGAATTCATGATCTTGTGTAAGTTCTTGTCTTGAAAACCTATTTTTTTCTACTTACTTAAAACAGCATTCAGTAAAGAGAGCAAATTTATTTTAAAATGCAGGAGGACATCTGGCTGCTGGTGATTTTGCAAGGGGCTGTGTAGGGACTGCAGTGTGACACAGACAGCAAGGGTGGTTTGGGTTGAATTTTGTAAGTTTTCCTGAAATACTTCTCAGGTGAAACTTGACCATGAAATGATTTCTCCTCTCAAAGAGAGTGCCCAAAGGAAGCTCTTCTCTGAGAACTGCTTTTTGGTTCCAGAAACTTCTGTGATTTTGTGTATCTGGAAGGATTTGGGGTGCCGATATTCACAATTTCTGTACTTTAAAAGACCTTTCCATATCCTTTGAAGAGCTCCATCTTTCACTGAATTTCTGGGGGATCTGTTTGTAGAATTCCCTACACATTGCTTCATTTGGTACTTGTTCTTCACAAGACCCACTTCAATCTATCCAACAGGTCGCCAGTCACCATTCCCAGCTTTCAGCCCACCAAGCAGATTCATCTTTGGCCCAGATGTCTTGCTGCCACTATAAGCACTATTGTTCCATTTCCCACTCAGCTTTATAAAACATTAGGGCACACTGCAATGAGACCTTAACGTCACTGCACAAGCACGGCTGTGACAGATGGTGATGCTGTGCAGGACATCTACCTGAATTCATTCGTGGTGTCCGTTGAAGGGTATCAATGTGAAAAGCCAATGTGTGGAAATCCAGAGTGGCTTCCATGACTTTATTCCACAAAGACCCCTTGTGGCCTCACTAGAAGCAGATTTTGGCATAAGGGTTAGTGGGAAAGTGGTTTGTTACAAAGCGCTGCTGGAAATTCCTACTGAGGATTGGAGAAGTAGGAGAGGGGAGGGAAGGACCCAGTCAAGGGTTCAGTGCACCTAACGTGAATGCTACGAAGAAGCCAGCAAAGGAGAAAGGAGCTCCCATGGAGGAGAACTCCACGCAGTGTAGGTCACACCTCGGCGTCTTCCTGATCCGGAACAAGAGAGCCAGAGTCCTAGTTTATACCTAATAATGGCTCACTGACTAAGACCATGCATTTGTGCATTTTGCTGCAGACAACAAGCTCGGCTCCTAAAGCCTGAAAGCCACGCTCAGAGAGGAGAGGCAATTGCTGGCTACTGGGAGTGAGGGTGCTCAGAGTGGAGGCATGCACAGAAATACCAAAAAGATCCACGGGAAGATGGGGAGACTTTCTTGGGATGCACTGGAGAAAAGGACATTGTCTCCAGACTTTCTCGTGTCGTTTGAGTGTGGGGGAGGGGATTGGAAAAGAAAAGCACAAAATAATCACAGATTGTCATATTGGCAATGGCAAAAAATAAGCAAGGGCTGATATGCAGGATAAGAAATCTCTGTTATATAGATGTTCAGGAAAGGAATGCCACTGGGGGCATATTTTACGCGATGTCCTGAACGATAAGACAGAGCAAACCATTTGACAGGTAGAGAGGCAAGTATTTTATGCACAGGAAACAACATCTGCAGGGTCCCTGAGGTGGGAAAGTCAATGGCAAGTTCTTGAACTACAAGAAGACCACAGAGGTTGGAGATTAAAGTCAGAGGGTGAAGGGCTAGTCCTGTTATATATTACTGCTTCATAAAGTCCCCAAAGCTTAGTGGCTTAAAATATCACTCATATCATTCTTGCAGCTGCAGTCAATCTGGAGACTGGATCAGGGCTGGACAGTCTAAGGCGGCTTCACTCCTGCAACCGCTGCCTTGTTCCTGGCTGGGCCACATCCCAGTAAGTTAGCTTGGGCTTGCTCACGTGGAGGCAGCATTTGGCAGAAGGAGAGTAGAAGCTACAAGGCCTCTTGAACACATGCCTTGCTTCAGAAGGTCCCCAGCATCACCTCTACCACGTTCCATGGGTCAGCTCGTCACAAGCTCAGCCCAGATTCAAAAATCAGGAAAATGATTTCATCTCTTGGTGGGAAGTGTTGAAAAGGGTTTGTGGCCATTTTAAAATTTGCTACAGGCAGAGGCTATGATTTGAAATGGGTCAGAGGTCCCATTAGGCAGGTCCTCCTGGGACATGCTAGGGGATTTAGATTGTTGGTGTCTGAGAGTGTCCACAAACCAGAATCCATCATCATTTTTGATCAAGAACTGAATCAATATAGAAATGGATTCTGAGGTTCATGGAAGTCAAAAATCCCTTCTTTCCTCTTAGGATGTGGTTGCTATTGGTGGACAGGTGGAGTCTCTAGTCGGGAGAACTATAGCATCCAGCAGGATCAACACCTGTTTACCAACCAGGCTTTTCAGTCACTAGATGCAAGATCTCGAATGAATCACTCCTATTCTTTGTGCTGGGTGAAGCGCGAAATGAAATCATGCTTGCTCAGATTTTAGTGTAGTCTACGGCAGGAAATAGTGCTCAATAACATTTGCAAGTGACCTTGACAAGGGTGAGCCTTTCCGGGGGGGTGGATGACCTAGGGGTCCTGAAGTGTAGCATCCTCTCCCCCTTATGAAAAGACCTCCTTCCTCCTTCCATCCCAACTTCTCCCTTTCCTTCCAGTCTTTCTGTCCTCAACACAGAGATGCCTTCTGCGTGAGAGTAAAAAGGATGACAGTGAGAACTTCGGCAGGAAACCTGGCAAGTAGACCTAGGGCTTATTATCTCAGTGAAACTGCTGGTGAATTTAAATAGTGATGGCCAATAAATGTCTTTCTTTTATTCCTTTATGAAGACAAAAACCATGAGACGTGCACTTGGCATCAGCTGGGTGACCATTTCTAAGGTGACAGGAGTCTGTATGCATGTGAGCCCATCAACAGTGAAATAGTTCGTCTCAGGAAAACACCATTAAAACACACATATGCACAGGAGTGCTGTCTTCAAACATTCAAACAACTAACATTTTCTGTCCTGAACACTTTGCGTAGGATTTCAGGCAATCCATAAATTCCGTAATTTATGACATGGCACTACTCAAAGAAAGGATGGCCACGACTTTTGACATTTTTATAGGCTTGGTTAATACTAAGTATTAAAAACATTATTGGGAATCTAAATCCAAGCAAGTGACTTCCACCCAGCACCCTGAGATTTGCAATTTGCTGGACCCACTTCTAGCGGGAGCCTGCCAGATATGGAAAAATTACGACATGGTTGAATGGGAAAGAAAGAGACTAGCAGCCATGGCTGCCATTCCTATGGCAATGACCTATGAAACAGCTGCAGGGAACAAGGAAATGCAGTTTCTCAATTAAAAGAGGGAAGAAGAAAGAGACACTAATGGAAGTAGATGGTAGACCTGGGCACTGAGAAACCATGAGTCCACGGAAAGATCATCCGCTCCCTTGGGAGTCATTCCACGGACACCTGCTGCACTTACATCTCTTGATTAATTTCCTCTGCTTCCTGCCGGAAGGATAGCTTATTCTAGAATATTCCTTCACAGTGTACAGGATACTTTTACATTATTTTCAGACCTGCTTTTCAGTCTCATGAGTTTGGCCTTTTTTCCAGCTCCTGCTTACAGGTGGGGAAGCAGAGGTTCTCAACCAGTGATTTGCCTTGCCCTGACAGGTACCAGGGACAGTCAGCATCGGTCTCATCACCCAGCTCAAGACTCTGGGCTTCTTACTATGGCAAGATGACTCTGGTATTGATTCTTCCCCTCCAACATCGGTCACATGTTCTGTGGGTGGTGGAGAAACCATGTTTTGTACTTTGTTTATGTTCCTTGGAGAATTTTGCAACTTCTGGGGTCACAGTGGGGACTCCATGCATGTTGTTGAATGGAAAGTTTTATTGCCCTGGAAGTTAAAGGACAACCCTTTCCTGCCTTCTTACTCCTAGTTCCTTAGGTTTTTGGAATCTTATCTTAATCTTAGAAAATGTCTTCTTAAAAGGGACACATAACAGCCATTGCCAAGTCCCTGCACATCCAGGTGCTTACACCTGGCTTTCTCATCGCTCTGTGTCTCTATTTAGTCCTTGAACCTCTTTGAGCCTCAGAGCTTTCTATTGCTGACTTGGACACTTTGCTTTTTCAGATAGGCAAGGATGGCATCTGGTTACAATCTAGCCTCTTAGCAAAGTGCTTGAAACTTAGTGGGCCCTAGCGACACAAGGAGTCACCAGTAATGTTGTTGTGTTGTTTGGGCCTGGCTTAGAACTTCTACAGAAATTGTCTTGATTGAGAGTTTCATCAAACAATGCCTCCAACAGCTTTATCCCTAAAGTTCTTATTTCTGCCATTTCTCCCTCATTTGTCCTGCTTATGGGCCCTCAATTGTGTCAGGCGGTGACCAAGTCAGCTGAGCCTCCAACTCTCCAGGACTCTCTTTTCTCTTACACATTTTCCCATTTGCCAGACAACTCCTTGAGTTGGTTTGACCATGTAATTTATCATCTAAACCATACCCTTCTTGAGAATGAAAGGCAAATTCAGGTACTGAGAGCATCCAGGGCAAGCCAGACCATGAGATCCCCCTAACCATGATCCTTGCAGATCTTGGACCCATAGATTTGCTCCTCTAGGTTTTCTGCTTCATTCCTTGTGGGAAGCCCCTGTCTTGTCAATCCCAAAAGATGTTTTCCAATAAACAAAACACAGAACAGGATTTCTAGGTGTTTTCTCTGGAAAATCTTGGAATGTTGAGGGCCACAGCCGAGTCGGGATGACGCATGACATTTTTGCCAGAAGTAGTGGTTGAGAGGTGACGCTAGCGAGCCATTAAGATGATGACTCTTGAGTTCTGGCGGATTTCCCGTTGAGTTCCGCTTGAGCTCTGTGGGGATTCCTGGAGAGTTCCCATTGGTTGGGGAAGTGCCGGAGGAGGGATATTTCGGTTGCTGGTTCCTGGGCCGCGTGGTGTGCGCGGGGGAGTTCCCGGGAGCGTGTGTGCAGTGTGCTGGTGGAGTTCAGAAATAAAGTTTGTTCCTGCTTCAGTGGCTCGTGATTTGTGCCCAGCCAGACTGCGGCATTGGAATACTGAGTCCTTTGAGCTCTTTTACTTAAAAGTTGGTTGTTCTTTACAGCTAGAGCTGGATGCTCTGCTGCAGCCTGGATGCTCTGACCATGCCTCTAGGAGCCCTGGAACTTGGTATTGGCTCACCCAATATCTTGATGACTTGTCACTCACCAGACCTGGGAATCCCATGTCGACAACAGCAGGAGGGGAGTTTTGCTGCCCACTTACCTCTGATACTGAGCAGTGACCTTCATGCATCATCTTTCATCCCAACATTCCCCTTCCTCAGATGATATGGAGATATTAGTAGGGAAAATGGTCCTCATTATATGGTGGTCACCCTGGCAGGAAAATCATCATGCAATACACCTTAGATGTCAGCCTTCAGTCCAAGGATTGTCATAAACCTTCCATGAGGTCTTTTGCCATGTCCTTTAACCTCCTTTAGATTTCAGTTTCCCCCATATTTGGCTTAGCAATCAGGAGTGCTATAAGAAAAGAATGGGCACACAAGTGGTTTGTAAGTGGTTGCTACATATGTACAAGATGTTAATACTACTGTTGTCATTATTGCTACTCAGAGTGGCCTCAGGACCTGCAGATTTATTCCTAGGCAGAACTCACATACCTATGCGTGTCTTCTTGCAAAGTTAACAGTAGAAAGAAGAATTGTCCAGTTTCAAGGTGGAAAGCTGTCAAATAATTCAGGCTAGGCTTGATTAAAAAAATTCAGTTCCAGCATTTAAAAATTGAGGTTTGTAATTTTTTTTTCATTATACATCATACTACAGATTTCTGGCATCTTTTAAGCAAATTGGCCTATGATCTGAATAAATCATGCAGGGCAGGCTTCACCTAGAGCCACATGGGTTGCCCCTTACTAAGTGTACTGGTTCTGACCCTGCCCAGCACCCGCCATGGAGTGGTTCCCAGGGATGCAGCCAACCCAGCCCTTCCAGTCTTTCCTCTCATATTCCAGATGGAGAAGCTGAAGCCTCCAGTTCCCTCTGCCCTTTAGAGTATGCATCCTCATTGACTGTGCTGCCTCCTCTTTCCTGGATCCATGTGCTATCCCTCAACTGCCTAAGACACCATGTCTCCTATTGCTTTATTAAATTATATTATTTCATTTCATTAGATTTTATTTTATCTTAATTTATTCTTAACCAACTGTGAGTTCATTATTAGTGGTTAAAAAAAAAAAGAATTCGTTGACTTTTTCTGCCTCTACTTCTGTCTTAACCTGTCCTCTAGGGAAAGACTTTTTAACCTCTCTGGAAAACAGCCTAACAGGTCTGTGTAAAAATAGTAACTGCAGAAAGAACATTCGATTCTTTTATATTCCTGCAGTTGGTAGTTAGCCCAGTATTTACATGTGCATGGCCTCATTTGATCTGCACGGGAACTGGAGAAGAAGGAGAGCAGGTAACAGCACTGCCTTCAAAGGAGAGATTATAAAAAGGGTCCCCACACCCCAAATCTTTATGCCAACGTTCAGAATTTTAACCCAACTTGATCTGGAAAACGAGGACAGAGACCAGGGAATTAAGCCAAAAATAAGTTGGGACCAAACAGAGCTGAGGCCAGAATCAGGTCTCCTGGTTCTGTCAAAGGCCCTGGAAATACAAGACAGAGCTGGAAAGAACCTTGGGAATAACTGATTCTAAATTCCTCACTCCCCACAAGCAGAACCCAAAGTGGTGAGGAAGGAAGTGACAGCCTCCTCTCTCTGTTAACAGTGGAGAGAAACAGGTTTACAACGTGGACCTTCCACAGCCTCGCCAAGAATGCTTCTCTGACTCAAGCTGATTTCCCAGACTCATGGTGATATATCTATATAAGAAAATGTGAAAAAAGAACACCTGAAAGCAAGTAAATTTTCAAAAGGCTAAGGCCATCAGACTGACTCAATGCATTTTAATCATGCATTGATTAAAGCACAGCAATTTTTCTCTGTTACTGAAATCCTTTTTTTTTTTTTAGAAGATCAATAAGTATTTGTGCATTCTGACTCTCCACCTTTCTTCATGTCCCAAGCCTCTCTCTTTTTCTCCAGGTATTTTTTCAGTTCTTGTTCTGTTCCATCTCTGCAGGGACTTCCTCCAACCAGCTCTGTCGAGTTGGACAAATCAATCACTGCTGTCTTGCTTGTTCCCTAGACTCACCACCCTTGCCTTGGTCAGTGCCTTCAACTTGGCACTAGTCAATCCTTTGGTTTGGGGGTTGAGTTTTGTTGGCTGATCTCCTCAAGGCACTGATTTTGAATCTTCTAATTTCCAAATCTCTACTTTCAATGTTTGAACTACCTGTTGAAGCCACCTCCAAGGTCTAGGGAAGACAGATAGAACTGGGATGGTTCTGTAATTTGCAAGCTGTGCAGAATGGGATACTTAACCTCTCTGAGATCCATTCATTTTCTCATTATCGAACCTCTCTAATGTGTCAGGCAGTGATCCAGAAAGAGAGGATATGACTGCCATGGAAGATATCTTGAAGCTAACATTCTAGAAGGAAAAGACAGGCATGGCTCCTCTTCACATGCTGTTATTACTGGGTCTTATACATTATTTCCAATTTTCCTCACAGCATTGCAATTATTTGTTTGTATATTTATTTCTTCCATTTGAATCCAAATTTATGAAGAGAAGGGAGTTTATCTTTTTACCGGTAATTTCCAATTTCTGTTTAGCATCACCTAGAGTGAATCTGCTCAATAAACGCTTGTTCACACTTTGAATACCATCTTTACTCTCGGCTTCATCTTATTTTTCCCTGGTCTTGTTTCTTTTATTCCTGATTTCTCAGCACACCTGTAAAAATGCATGTATCAAGATGAGTGTGGTGGTGCATGCCTGTAATCCCAGTGGCTTGAGAGGCTGAGACAGGAGGATCACAAGTTCATGGCGAGACTCAGCAGTTTATCAAGGCCCTAAGCAATTTAGGGAGACCCTGTCTCAAAAAAAAAAGAGAGTTGGGGATGTGGCTCAGTGATATAGCACCCCTGGGTTCAATCCCCAGTAATCCTCCCCCCAAAAACCCCATATATTAGTGGGAAGGGTACTGGAGAGAGACAGGATGAGGATAGCATAAGAAGATACACAGTGTACACATGTATGGAAACATCGTCCTGAGTCCCATTAATGTGTACAATCAACACATTAATACTTAAAACATAGAATGGCTGTATTTTTATAAACCATGTAAATCTTTCTGGAGTAAGGTGAATTGGTGTAAGTAAACAGTGAACAAACAAACAAGATAATTAAAAGATGTCAAATGGGAAAATGTGTGCATTAATAATTCTATAAGCCAAAGTTCGACAAAGCTTGAGCTTGGAAACAACCTATTATGACCTCAGACAAGGAGTTTATCTTTGCTGAGCCCTAGTTTTATCATCTCAAAAATAGGCTTAATGATGTCTGCATCATCTCCTGTAAGGAACTGATGCTATAAGGAATAGAAAGGACTTGGCATACAGTAATAATAGCCCATCTCTTTGCATGCTTACTTTGAACCAGTGCATATTTATTAAAGACATGGGCACAGAGTGATTGATCAACCTGTCAAAATGTGATATGCAATCCAATGTTCTCAATCATTATTCCAGACATTTAGGAACACAAAGTGGGCACTTGATAAAAGGTAGCCAACATTAGTATTGCTTATTGTTTTTCATTGCATTATCTCATTAGCAATATTGAACAACCCATAGAAAAGCATTTTATGGAAACCACAGCACCAGATCACCATTCCTATTGTGGAGAATTATGAAGGAATGTATGCTCTTGTGTGTCAGGGACGGTTTCTGTTTGGTTTGGTTGCCCTGGTATAAGAGCAACCTTCCTCCTTTACAAAAATGTCTCAATTTATATAATCACTCTATCCTGAATGATTCACATCCGAAGTCAAGTTTGTGCACAAGCCAAAAGGAGGAAAGAGGAAGAAAGGAAAAGGCACGGCAGGTTCATTCTGTAAACATGTCTTCCTGCTCACGAACACACCCTCCAAAGAGGCTTTGATTTATGTGTCCTGATTCATGGCAATTGGAGGCGTGGAAGATTTGTCACCTTGGATTTTGAGGGTCTAATTATTTACACTCTAAAACTATGTCTTCACCTCTGAGGAATGATAGAAGGATGGAATGTGAGGGATCATGTTAATGGGAGTGCTACAAAAATCAATGGCAGGATCAGGGATGGGAGCCATTTAATCTCATTTCTGCAGCCCAAGATGCCAGCACATCCGTCTTTCTCAAGAGTATGCACACAGCTCTATTAGGTGCCGGGCAGGCTATAATTCTACTGTAATTGCAATAGCATTATAAATTATCATCATAACACCATGGAGTGAGTGCACTCGAGCTGTGGTTCATGGCTCTGTGTTTTCTCCATGTGCAACCATTTATTTTTGGAGATGGTACAAGGGGCTGTGAGCATAAATATGTCCACATCCCCATGTCACATGATTAGTCTTCTGTCTGCTTCTGTGATCAGCTTTGTAAGATCCCACAATGAATTGAGAAAAGGGAGCCCTATGTTGTATACTCAGCCTCACAACTAACTAGCTATATAACCTTGCAAAGGTCATGTTTTCTCCTGTAATTTCATGGTATGCAAAATAAATGCATTGAATTGAATGGCAGACTTCCGAATCTTAGGCATTTTCTTACTGCCTCATTTTTGGGGGGTCCATTTTGTGTATTACATATATGATTCAATTTTTTAAAAAGTGTTTGCCTATGCATAATAAAAGATCATTGGAATCACAGTGTTATATAAATAACATCCATGTTGGTGAGAGACGAAAGTAGTTTTCTCCACTTTTGACTGTTTGGGTGATAGATAGAGACAGAAAGCACAATGTTTTCTTTTTTATTAGATGCAGTTGCAGTCTTTTCTTTGGGTTTCTAAACATCCCAATCTAATTCCTTGTCACTCTCGTGAGGTCTGCTGCCATGTCCTGGCTGTCACATAGCTGACACATAGCAGACACTCGGAAAGCCCTCTGACGACCTGTCCTGCATGCATCCTCCTCTGGCTCCCATGCTTGAGAGCCCAGCATGATCTCCAAAACACCCCAAGTCTCCGGCTGTTTCACCTCCCTCCCAGGGCCAACCCTGGGCAGGCAGACATTTGGGATTCAAAACTTCCTTTTCTTTTGAGATTCGGTTGGAGAGGGTAGCCTTGCGCATCTGTCCTTCAGGTCAATCCACGCTACACCCTCTCTTCCTGATCATGGGATCCATACCACGCCGCGTCTTTCCGATCCTTCACTCTTCTTTTTAGAGACTTAAAGTTAGATAACAAATCAGGAAAGGAAAATTTCTTCTTGAAAGTACCCTTCCCATTCTTTGACGCAATATGTGTGAGGTCTTTCTCCCTTGAACTTTGAGTAAAGGAAACACACATCCTTTCTATAGCCTTTAAGTTCTCAAGGACAGTCTTTCTGCCCTAGAGCCTTTGGTGCTTACCATCCAGTCTGCCTTGGCTATTCGAACGTCCTTCTCCCTGCACATCTTCCAGGTCTGTGTGTCACCATGCATGGACTCCTTCCCTGACTAGCCTGCCCAGGGTGCCAGCTCCTAGATGGGCTCTGTCTTCCTCTCCGTGTCCTCATTTTCTTGCCATTATCATTTGCTATAGAATATATCTCGCTTGTTGTCCATCTGTGCTCTCTAAGATGAAAGTTTGTAAAGGCAGAGATTTGGGGCTCTTTTCTTTATTACTGAATACTGAGCACCTAGAACAGAGCCTGGCATATAACAGGCATTCAATAAGTACCTGCTACACATTTAAATATGTAAATGTTTGAATCAAGCCTAGTGTTTTCCCTCCCTTCTTTTGAGTCTCTATGTATCATGTTCCTTTTTCTTTGCTATATACGCATTAATTCTTTTTATTCAAAAATGTAAAAAAATTATGAATTATGATACAGTGAAGAATCTCCCTTCAAATCTTATGACTCCTACCAAAATTTCTTCATTTATAGACAATGTGCAAACATTGAGTCTTACATTCGAATGCTATGAATTTCTCTAAGTTGCCCTTCCTTCCTCCCTCATCTTCTCTTTTATTTTTCTCTTTCTGTTCTTTGTTTCCTTCACTTATTTTTTATTTTTGCTTTTATTATTTTTATCCTTTAAGGTTCTTATTATATTTTCTGCAACCTCAAATTTCTTTCTTTGCAATTTCCCCTCTCTCTGTTTTTTCTGGGTAAGATGGTTTTGCTCTGTTCTTCTCTAACTTCTCTCAGATGTGTTAGTTTACCTTTAACCTCTTCCTGTTGTCTGGTTATATTTTTCCTGAGCTACTACATTTTTATTTGTAGTTTTTCTTTAATAGCAACAATTACTGTATTACTATATTTTGATTCATGACATGGTTGCGATTTTCTTCTGATGGGTAATCTTCCTCTCATGGTAAGTTTTACCATTGTTTTCTTTATTGACTAACAATAACTTGGCATAATCTCCTTGTTTTATTACTTATCTCTTAATTCAGATAACTTCTAATCACACCAGCCATGTTCAGGAGACTCCAATGGGTGGGAGAAGAGCATCAAAGCCTCACACCCAGAGGTTCTCTGTGACGAGGCACACGCCTGCAGACGTGGCTCATCTGTGAGGTTCTTTGGGAGTGGCAGACGGGTGTCTCTGCCTCTCCCCTACTCGGTTCTTGTGCTTGTTGGAAGGAGACTGGCACCGTTTGCACAGCAGGCTGGGAACCTCCTGCTTAGGAAGTGTGTCGCTGCAGGTTCTTTCTGCCTTTGGATGCCATGGATTACACATCTGTATCCTGGTTTTTCTCAAAATGGAAGTCGAAGGCTTCAAAATAATTTTTAAAGTTATTCTTGCTGCTGTCTTTGAAGAGAAGTGAAAAATTGACTATTGCATTATGTTCACATGAGAAATAGTTGTTCCTTATTTTTGACTATTTTGATTTTCATTACAACTCTCTAGAGAACAGATTGGGCAAGTTCTGAAGTTTTCATGTTCTGAGTTTCTGAAGTACAAATATGTGGGGCTTTTCACTCCAGGACTGGGGCTAGATGTCTGCTGAGTCGAACATCTTCTTTTACCCAGGGGACTATAAGAGAGTTGCCTAGGAATAGAGGCGTGAAGATTACTGAAATATTACTTATGTCCAAAAAGAATTCGTTTTGAATTCCAGAATTCAGTCTTGCGAGCACTCTTGCTTTCTAGAAAGTGAAGCTTACTTATGGCCACACAGCATTACATCACAGCGGGTGCCTCTTGCCTGATGTATCACTTGAAAGATAAAGAAATTGAGGGAGGAGTTTGAAACTGACTCACGCAAGACTTCAAGCCAGAGGCGTAGGGGGGTCAGGTTCTGGGGTACACCAGTGGGCAGGGAGGCGGTGTTGCCTGCACCGCTGTGGCTCTCTCTGTCTTACTTTTGCTAGAGGTTGAAGTGGTCATCTAGGTGAGGAGATACTTGTACACAGGACAGCCCCACTTGTCATTCTGCACTACTCCAACACAACTGCAATGTGTTCATCGCTTAAGTCTCTTTCTTCATGGGGCCAAGCAGAGAAGCACGGTTTTGTGTCAGGGCTTCAAAAGTAGATAACACTCCTCAGGCCTTGGTGACCTATGTCCTTCAAATCCCAACTCCAGCCAAATCACCAAAGAACTGAACTAAGTGTAACAAAGTGCCACTTGACTTCTCATCCGCCATTTTCTTTTGTATAAACCCCTCTTTCAGGGAATGATAAGAAGGGGTGTCTGGGGAATATAGACCAAAATAAGGGGAAAAGAGTGGGGCCCCATAAAACAGAAGGGGGAACAATGGAGTAGAGGAAAGGGAATGAAGGAGGAGGGACAGGTAAGGGAGGAACAGTAGAACGAAAAGAACCAAAGTGTCCTAGGTACGTATGTGACTATGTCACAGTAAGTTCACCTTCATGTGTATCGATAATGCACTTGTTGAAAAAATGTTTCAATACACAGAAGTATAGACAGGAGGGTGAGTGAATGGAAGGAAATGCTTAGAGGAATAGAGGAATGGGAATAGCAGGTGGGAGGAGAGGAGGGAAAAGGGAAGTACTGGGTACTGAATTGGAGCAAATTATATTCCATGCTATATAATTATGTTAAAATGAGCCCCAATATTCTGTGTAACTATAATAAATTAATAAAAAAGCCAAAAACAAAACAAAACAAGCAAAAAGACACAGGGTAGCTGGGCCATGGAGAGCATTGGTGTTGATGGATTCCAGAAGACCAGCGGTAGTAGCCCCCAACTCCCCACAATCCCAAAGAGAAACAGTCAATATATTTTGCTGCTGCCTGTCCTGTTCTTTTCTCCACTTAGGAAAGCTATGGAGAAGTCACTCTCTTCCTGCCTGTGTGAACAAGTGCGGTTTAGCGAGGCACTAGGAGACACTATCCTCAACTTTAATTGCAGCCGCCCCGTAAGTACTTAAGCAAAATCATATGTTTATCACTTCCCAGGATTTTTAAAGTGCGAGTTCAATCTGTGCTGCAGATGCTTTTTAAGATGTGCTGTACGCCGGCCAGGCTGACTTTGGGAGTGCTTAGATCATGACTGCGTTCACAGCGTGAGCAAATAGGCCACAACGGGGACTGCAAAGCAGCAGGACGGCTGAGTTCATAATGGATCCTCTCCTTGCTAAGGAAATTGGCACCTGCTCCTCTTCCAACATCACTGGAGCAGATTAATTTCCCTTCTCCTGTGCATCTTTGAGTCTGGAGTTTCTTGCTCCAAGAAAGGAACTTTTCTTTTTTTTTTTTTAATCTAACCTTTTGGAGACAAGAATGGAAAGAATGTTTCGACATGGAGAAGTATAGACAGGAGGGTGAGTGAATGGAAGGAAATGCTTAGGATTATCAAATAGCCCTGTTTGGCTGGAAGTTCAGATCAGGGACAGGAAACAGGGGGAGTGAGGGGAGAGGATGGAGAGGGTGCAGGGCTTGATGGAGAAAGGCCTGACTGCCTCCTCAGGGATTGTGGACGCTGTTCTTTTGACAAAGGAGCAACACTGAATGCTTTTAACCATAGAAGTAATATACCAAGTTTATATCCTGGAAGATTCATTCTGGCTGCATTGTTTTAAGAATGGATTTAAAGGAGGCAAGATTGGACCTAGAATTAATTCTGAAACCTTTGTGGTGGACGAAGACGACGTTGACACTGATGATAGGATGTTAGTTATGGTGTTAATCATGGTCCGTTCATTATGATTTAGTGCTCACCACAATGTGGGATAGAAAATGTGATTTCCCTGCTGTGTGGATGGAGACTTAGAGATCACACAAAAGGAAGCAGAACTGGGACTCCATCCCAGTGGGTCTGACTGTAGACAGAGGAGAATCTATTCTGGCGGAGTCTACTCTGGAGTTCAAGCATCCGTTTTGAAATAAGCTGGTCTGGTAGATCAGAGACAACCAGATCAGAAAAGGGCTTCTTCATTGGATTATTTTATTTCATCTATTGACTCTTTCCAACTTCAATTAGCTTGAAACATAGCACAGCCTTTACAAGGATGTTGTAGCAATGAGTGAGATAATTTGCTTGACACTAAGACTTTCCTTATCCATTGCTGGGAGGTTTCCTGTGGAGTTGTAAAAGGGATGAAAATTTAATCCCGCGGTTATGAAGATTTTCAAATGAAGAGAGTTCTTCCTCATATTTATAGAGACTTATGGAAAGTATTGTCCCAGACACACTCATAAATCCTTGAAGGTCAAATTAAACTTAAAAGTAGGGCCAGTATTCCCCCAATACATGAAATTTGATGTTTTTTTATTTCCATAAAACAATTAGTGCCCGTCATTGAATCTATTCGTGAAAAATGTCTGCTGCACATTAGGCTCAGAAAGAGTCATATTTTAGATTATATCATGAGAAGACCATTTAGCCATCCAATTTCACATAAATGGAATTGTTTTTAACCTTTTAACAACTCTACATTTTTGTTTCTTAAGATAAACTCAAGGACTAGATGAATTTTTCAGGCACCTTGTGAGAAGCTAACTTGCTCTTTCTCTCCTTCTTTCCTCTCCCCACTCCATTCTTTTGTCTCTCCCTTTTCTTGCCTTCCCTTCCCTATTACTGCCTCTCTCTCTCTCTCCTCCTTTCCACCTCCCCTCCTCTCCCTTGCTTTCTATGTAAGCAGTAACTAAAAGCCAGACAAATCCACTGAAGGGAGAAACCAGATCTTCTCTCTTCCTCCTTACACTGTGAAATCTGCACATCGTCGACAGAAGGTTGATTTAAAATTACACTAATTGACAGTGAAAGACTTCATATAATCCTGTTTATATGACCTCCAATAATGTTGAGAGATCAAATAAAAATCCTACCCTGGCAATTTTCAGAAGCCGTCACAGACTATAACAGAAGTGATTTAGATGAATGAACTTAACACTTTCCACAAAATGTGAATTTGCATTTTACACCAAGCCCATCAGTCACCAGGCCTGCTCCAAAAGACAACTTCTGTGGGGACCAAGTACCTGCATATTATCAGGAATCATTGTATTTACATCTTTACCTAAAAGTGGTAATAAGCTGTGCCTAAAACCCAGTCACAATCACATTGGGACCAGGAATACATTACTCCAGACATTCCCAGCCCTGCTAACTGACTGCTCAATGAGCAACTTGAAAATGCCCCTCATTTGGAGAAAATTTCAACAGGGTGTGTCCTCTGTGTCATCAAACCAATCTCAGTTATAACTTCCAGGCTGCAGGCACCATGGTCTCCTTCCCTGATCCTGGCTTCCTGCGGCTGCAAGGAAGCAAGTTTGATGGTTTTCCTCCACTGCCACGTGCTCAGGGCCTCCTCAGGTGCTTGTCCTGCACCAGTGGTCTGCACGGAGAGCAAACACAAAGACACAGCTTTGCAAGCTTATTTAATCTAGAATCTGACTTTCTTGTTGAGTTTGAGTTGAGGAGGAAAAAGTAGGGAACTGGCTGTTCCCTGTAAGAAAGAGGCAGGTTGATGCAGAAAGACTCAGAATCAGAGCTGGAGTAAGAAAATCCAGATGGAAATGAAGACTGCCTCACAGCCCTTTCTTCTGTGAATGGGGAGATCAGGATACCGGAACAGAGTCAGTTCAGTGAGACTGTGGTGGAGGGTGGAGAGGGGCTCAACCCACGGACCCCAAGCACGTGAGACTGAGGTGAGAATACTGGATGGACGGCTGTTACGAAAGCTTTCAAGGCTTGCTGATTCCCTGGGCTCTGAAGGTCTGCCATGGAGTGTGCTCCATCCTGGAGGCAAGGAAAACCCAATGGCACCAGGTAAGGAGCACGTTTTCTACCAAGAATGAGGCTCTGGTGTGCCAGGATAAAGAGTGATAGGAAGGAAAAGCCACATAGAAGCCAGTGAGGTAAGAGAGCATGGGAGCCAGAGAGGTAGATGGCAGAGGGCTGGAGCCAAGGTAGGGCATGCGTCATACCGAGGGTGGAAGAAGAGAAAGATGGGGAGTGGGAGTCCATGCCTGGAATAACAGTGACCTCACAGTCTTATGGGGCGATCATGGGAATAGCAGGTGGCAACCTGAGAGATAATACTAGAAAAATGTCTCGAGCTCAGTAAGTACTTAAGAAATAAGAGCATTTATAAAATGAGAATTACCCTCACTTGCTGTTTTTTTTCCTAAAGAAGTAAAAAAAATTTAAAAAGCCAATAGATACATATCTGCAGCCAGATTACATGGAACACAGTTAAATTCTTGCCAAACACTTCAGAATCAGAGGATGCCTTTTATCAGGGTTGATGTTGGCTGTCAGTGCTCAGTACTATAGAAATGAGTTTTGATTATAAGAATCCATAGATGGTATAGATTCTGAATAACTAAAAAATGTGCCATTTATGATTGTTACTATTCCATGGATGCTTTCTATATTAATCAGAGTAAAGATGAGCTGCTGCTATAATAAACAACCCTGTAAATTATATTTTAACACAGGAAGGTTTTTCTCTTAAAGAATTCAAAGTGGATAGTATTGATTGGTCAGCTCTTCAAATAGCAATTCAAGGACATAACCTCCTGTGACACTGCCATCTACAGAGTGGCACCATTGTCTAGAAGGAATGGAAATACAATGTTTCACAAGCAACTACTGGGATTGGGCACTGTGTAGTCAGCTTTTTGTTGTTGTGACAATACTTCAAACACTAACAATTTAAAGGAAGAAGAGAATATTTTGGTTTACAGTTTTGGAGTTTCAACGTGTGTTCAGTTGGCTTCATTGCTCTGGGCTTGGGGCATGGTGGGGAAAAGCTGGTCAGCTCATGCCAGCTGCGAAGCAGAGAGGGGAAAGCTGGGGACAAGAAACACCCTTCCCGGGCACGTCCCCAGTGACCTACTTTGTGCAACCTTGCCCTGCTGCCTGCAGTTTCCACCATCTCGCAGGACTCCATTCAGCCACCGATGGGTTAATCCACCAAGGAGGTCAGAGCTCTCAGGATCCAATCACTTCCCACAAGCTCCAGTTCTGAACATTGTCACACTGAGGACCAAACCTTTAACACCCAAGTCTTAGGGGACATTCCAGATTCATACCAAAGAGGCACATTCTTCTGCCTACATTCCATTGACCACATTAGTCATGTGGCCCAACCCAGGTGCAAAAGAGCTTGAAAACAGTTGCCCTCAATATCCACAAGGAAGTAAAATATCTGGTGAACACACAGGAACATAATTTATGTGTACAGACATTACAGGCATTATCTCATTTAAATCTGTGAGGTAGGGATTATTACTATGTTCAATTATTTCCTTGGAGGAGACAGTATCAAGGGTCATAGATCTAGTGAGTGTCATTCAGAGACTCCATTAGAGGTTTGTAGGATCATAAGTCTTTTTGACTTACTAATGATCCAAATGGTCATTAATCATCTCTTTATCCTGCCCCTGAGCAAGAAGGTATGGCATCAGGAAGGGGCTAGACAGAGTGGAGTCTGGTTACCTGGGGCATCTGTTCCACTGCAGCTAAGTGAATTTGGGAAGTTACTTCTCATCCTGCTGTGTCAATTTTCCCTTGAGAAAGGGAAACTGTTTGATTATGAAGTTCCTTTCTAGCTTGAAAATCCATTTAATTTTATTGTTTTTACATTTTTTAAAGTTTGTCTATCGGAGGATTACCTCTGTGTCCTTTTTAATGGTCCTGACAGAAGGTAGAGGATATTGGGGAAGTGCTCTGTTGGAATCATATCCATACGGAGTGCTCCGCACCTCCTCGGTTCTCTCAGTCTCTGTTCCCCTTGAAGGATTTTCCATCTGTTAGCAGACCCCACTGTCAAAGCAGCTGATTCCTGCTGGTTTAGGAAAGCATCCAGCATGGCTTGTGTTCAACAGCCTCTTGTCTCTTTTCCGGAGCACCCTGGGAATGTAACCTGCCAAATCACTTTCACCCTAAACTCGGCATGAAATGCGCCCGTCTGGGCTTCGGAGCAGCTTAGCTAATAAAGCAGGAGATTGCTGAGGAAAAGCGGATATTTGTGCTGTTTGGGAATTCCGTGTGCCAAGAGCCCGCCCCTCCTGGCTTCCCTGGGGAAGCTGAGGTTTTCAGGTCTAATGTCAAGCCTGCAAGCATGGCCCTCAGCCAGCTTCCTGAAAGGGGATGAAAGTCCTCATCAGAGTCCCCCCTTCCTTTCCCTTTTCTTTCTCTGTCTGATTGAAGCAGAACTTGCCTTTTTTTTTTTCTCCTGCCAGAAACAGGAGGCTGTGTCCTGTTCACAGGAATGAAGAACAGTGGCAAAAAATGATGTTAAGCATGATAAAATGTTGCCAGGACAAGATGGTGATTTTTGCAAGCCTGTGACATGGGAAATCTGGGCCTGAGATGGGTGAAAAATTTTCAGGATGCACTTTTTACCCGTTTTTTTTTTTTTCTGAATAAATCAAGTGTTGCTGGTGCTAAGGGTGGATGGGAGATAAAATAGAACCAGCCAGCGAAAGAAATGGTGGGTCACACTTTTTGCTAAAGCCCAGGGTGGTCTAACTCATTCATTCTTTCACTTATGCACTTACTCATCCATTCATTTCCTTCCAAGCATTTTTATGGAGCACCTCTGCTGTATCAGTCATTTGTGGTTGGCAATGGGACAAGAGTCCCCCAATGCTCTATTTCTATTCTTGTCCCTCTTTACCCTTAAATCTAGATGCCCCCCCCCATAAATGTCAGGACAACCTTTCAAAACATAAATCAAATAAAGTTACTTCCCCACTAAGAGCCTTTCGATAACTATGTCTTTGTTTTCCGTTGCTACAACAGAAAACCTGAGACTGAGTAACTCATAAGGAAAAGAAGCACATTTAGCTCACAGTTCTGGAAGCTGAGAAGTCCAAGAGAATGGCACCAGCACCTTCCTGGCCTCTGGTGAGGACTGCAGTGCAACATGGCAGAACAGCCAAAGGTCCAGTGGATGTATGCAGAAGAGACAGAACACTAGGGACCCATTTGCTTTATAACGACTCACTCTGGAGGTAACTAATCCAGTCCCACAAGAGTGAGGGTCACTTGCTTTCCTGAATTAACTCAGTCCTGCAAGAGTGGCATGAGTCTCCTCATTAGGGCAGAACCCTCATGATTCAAATTCCTCCTGCGGATCCCACCACCTCTCATCACCATTTCACTGGGGACTAAATTTTAAATTTTGGAGGGGAAAGACAATATCTAAACCATAACAAACTTCTTATTGCTTTTAGACTAACCAAAACTCTGGACTACCTGTGACCTGCGGGCTCCCTCCTGTCTTGCCTGGCCCATGTCTCTTCTGTACTCTGCTCAGCTGTTTCTAGCTGTTTCTTACCGTTCCCACCATACTGGCCTCTGCCCATTTTCTTGTCGACATCAAGCCATTTTCATAGCCAGAATTTTGTGCTTGCTTCTCTTGGCCTAGTCTACTGTGGGTCTGGATCCATCTCTCCCTTTAGGTCTCAGCTTAAATTCGGCCTCCTCTGAGAGCACTTTTTGATCACTTATCTGAGTTGGTTGTCACTGCCCTTCGTGCACTACTCTATCTCCAATATGCTTTCCTTCCTAGGTGATATGGTGATCTGTAATATTTTGCTTTCAGGGTCATTGACTATCTTCTTGTTGTGCCTTGGATCTGGAGTGGGCCCCCAAAAGACCATGTGTTGAGAACATGATCCTCAGTGCAGCAAGGTTCAGAGGTAGGGATTTTAGGCAGTGATTGGATCACGAGGGCTCTAACCTTACCAGTGGATTAATCCATTGATTGATTAATAATTTGAATGTATTTACTGGGAGGTGGTGAAAACTATATGCAACTGGGGCATGGCTGGAGGAGATGAGACACTGGGGACGTACACTTGTGGATTATGTCTTCCCTTCTCTCTCTCTCTGTCTCCATCTCTCTGGCTCACTCTCTCTTTCTTTCTCCCTCCCCCTTCCTGGCTATTGTGAGCTGAGCAGATTTCCTCCACCATGATGTTTCTGTCTTGGAACCTGCTGACCACAGACTGAACCTCTGAAACAGTGAGCCAAAATAAACCTGCCCTTCTCTAAGATGTTCTTGTCAGGTATTTTGGTCACAGTGACACAAAGCTGCCTAACACCCTAGAGTGGATGCTGTTTAGTTTCTCACTGATGAATAGGGTGACAAAGTAGGTCTAGATAAAGCCTGTCCATACTGCTGCCTGTCCACTGGGAAGACAGATGTGCTAGGTCATGACCCAGAAGGAGTCAGGGTGCTAAGGCAGAAGTGCTTGGGTGGTCAGGAGGCTTCATGAATAAGGCAAATTCTGACCTGGGTCCTGAACAGGGTTCACAGATGGGGGACATGGATTGATAATGAAGGGATCATTTTATGTGGGAGAGGTGGATTGGCAAGCAGCCCTGGGCAGAGCTGACAGTGTTTGCATGATAGAAGGTGGAGAGGTTGTCAATCATCGCAAGGCCTTGAGTCTAGTGAGAAAGCATATTCCTCCCTCTGCTGACTCTGAGCAAGAGAGTGGTGCTTCTGCGAAGTTGTCGCCTACGTGGGCTTTTGAGGAGGAAGCATCATCCATTTACCTACAGTGAATTCCTGTTCTCAACATCATCCCCAATCTGTCCTTCAGATGACCTCAAACCTGTCTGTTTGTGGCTCAGATGTCTTCCAACAACTTGGAAGAAAAAAGACAAAAAAGAAACGACCTTGTTATTTTATCCCTTGATAATGGCATTCAAATATACCGTTTTGAAGAAGAAGGAAACTGTCATCAATATTTGATTAAGGGCTGCTTGAAGTGGCAGGATAGTGGCATGAGCCTGGAGAAAGCCAGGAGTTAGTCTGCTGCCACAGATGAAAGGCTGGTGTGAGCTGCAGCGTGAGCAGGGTCTTCGCTGCCTGGGACCTGCCCTTGTTCCTGGAGGAAGACTACAGCTGAGAGAATAAAATAGTGAACTGCAAAGTCAAAATGGAGTTCCTGCGATTTTATTTGGTATCAATGTCCGTTTTTGCTGATTGGTGGGATTCTGCTCTTTATTAAGGCCATTTAGTGAAACAAGTGTGTTTCCTGGTTGTAAGTAGAGAGGTTGGTCAGGGAGGACCAGGGAGAGCCAACAATGGCTATGGGCATTTATTTGGGTCAGACGGACCTGGGCTGGCTTCTTGGTTCTGTCCCATTTCTGAGTTATATAATTTTGGCCAAATTATATAACTTTGCTGAGCTCTGCTCTGTTCTGTGTAGAACTGGAGTAATAATTATCATCACAGAGAATTATTCTAAATGCTAAAGAGATAATGCATACAAGATGCTGAGGATCACATCTGAAATATGGTACACATCAGTATAGATCGGTGCATTATGAGTATTATTTACTACTCCCACTCCCACTAGAATGATTTCTGCATGTATTTATTAGACTATAAACTGTGGGTAGGAAGACTTCATGCTAATTTTTTTAATGTCCCATAGAAATGCAATGACTAGCATATAAATAGCCCTTGATAAATATTTAGAGAATAATTTTTAAATAAATACATTATTTTAGTTGAGTACTTTCTTAATAACTAATTATTATTAAATTATGTGTTCAAGAATCATTGGACTCAATTCTTTTTTTTTCCCTTTTGAACCCATTTTCTATGGATCTCAGCCAACATCTGGGGATGAGGATAGAAATAAGAAAGCAGTCTTTTTATGTGATTCAGGACAGGGGCTTTGAAACCAGGGAGAGCTGGAGTCAGGTCCCTGCTATGTGGCTTCCCAGCCTCGGGCTTTTCATCTGTATAATGGGGATAGCACTTAGAGTAATAATAATTATAACAAGGATAGGCTGGGTCACTAAGCACTCATCTATATTGCTTCATGATTCTCACCTTGAGGGAAGTGTCACGATCACACGTAAGACAGGATCGGCACACCGGTCTCACATGTGGTAGTGAGTGAGGCAAAGCCAGATGAGATCCATCCTGGACTAATGTCAGTTCGCTCCATCTCCTTGTCCCCTCCTCCATTTAGCTGGACACCGAGGTGCAGACAGGTTCTGCTCACGTGGCTGAGAGGGGCAGGACCAAGCTTCCAAGTTCATCAGGTGACTCCTCCACCTGTGTCCTTCGCTCTGGGTCCTAAAGCTTCTGTCAGAGGCTTCTTCCTCTCTCCTCAGCTCAGAGTCACTGTCACCTAGCTGTTTGAAGGTCATGCAGCTTGAGTTAGCCAGTCAAGTGCCTGCTCTCAGGGAAATGGTCCAGGTGACAGAGATCAGTGCCACACGTGGCCAGGACACAAAGACTACCCAGGCCAGCCGGTTCTGTGCTTAGGTCCTGTGCTATGCCCTGGGCATATCATTGCATTCATGAAAGAGCTGGCACTGCCCGGCTGGCAGCCTCCCTGTGGGGCAATGGCTTTGGGGGCACGGTCTCAGGTCATGTTGCTGCTGCCTTGCCTCATTTTTATGGCTAGTGGTGGAGCATTGCTGAGCTGAGTCACGTCCCACGCAGGCTTCTTTTGTGTCACTGCCAGAGAGGCTGTCTCTGCTTTTCTGATGCAAGGAGCAGCAAGGCTCCATCTCTGCCACAATGTCACCTTGCTAGCTGGCTCTGTTCACAAAGTTCAATAAACCAGAGTACCTTGGTGGGGAGGAACTGAGACTTTAGACTCCATGATAATACCTTGGTCCTCCAGGTAATGGCCAAATCACTCGCATGAGCAGGCAGAGCCAAGCTGCCTCCTCTGGACTCCACCTCCCTACCTTCTCATCCCATTGCCACTGCTCTCTTATAAGCCTGGGTAACCTCGTCTCAAGGCGGAGCTTTGACTCTCTACCTTAAAACGTCTTTTCTGCATCTGTAACAGGGTCCCTAATCCTGCCCAACTCACTGTCCTGGTGGGGCCCTGAGATCTCCGACAGAAGAGGGCAGCTGCCCCCATCCTGCTTGCTTTCCACCCCAGGTTGTGTTGGGCTGCTCCACTGTGCACTAGCCCTCTAGTAACTTCCCCGCCCTGGAACCCTTCATTTTAATTATGTGATTAATGATGCCTATCGTTTAATATCTGTCGTGCCTACCAGAACAGGGGATCGACGCGTGTTGGGAAAATGTCAAGTTTATTCACCACTCGATTTGGGCTTTCTAGTGGGGACTCTGGAAACCAATTAGACACTCATTTAATACTTGTTGAATGATTAAACCGAATACTATTTGAACAAATTTCCAATTGGTTTTCACCTGTCCCTTGCAATCACTTTTTGCCCCTCTACAAACAACACAGCTTAGAGGTGCTAAATTAATCTTTGTGTGTGCAAATCCAGCCTTTTATTCATTTTCTTAAAGCCCTGCTCTTCTTGTTAATCAAAGATTGACATAGCTCCTCCTCCTCAGTCCCTGGTCATTTCTCTTTGCGATTCACTGTCTTATCTTCTGATTATATTTAGGTGGCCTCAAGATACCCTGCCACTTAGAGTGTCTTTGTCTTCTCACATGAGATCCTTCTTGCATGAAATGTCCTATTCCCTTTTGCTCTGCTTGGAGAATGCTACGTTTCACCCTGTAGAAGGACTCCCTGGAACACCCACTTCAGCCACTCTTCCAAGGAGGATTCACCACTCCTCTCTTTGTGTCCCTAGATGGATGCTCCACTTCCTAATTGTCAATTACATATTTGTCTTCCCTCAGGACGGGGCTGGGGTATGTGGTCTTGTGGGTCACTGGCTTCCCATGAAGAAAGCCAGTGGGAGGATTGAAAAGAAGGGGCCAAGGACATGTCTGCACCAGCAACAGTGGCATCTTTAATCCAGGGCAAATGCAGGGCACGTTGCATCTGTCAGGACACCTGCAGCAGCAGTGACTGAGGCTGTGTCCTGAAATAGACTGCACACCAGGTGAGTGCGGGTGCCCAGCGTCCCTGCACCGAGGCCTGGCATGCAGCCCAGAGTCAGGCGCAGATCCAAATTAGGCTTGAATCCCCTCTGTAAGCAAACAGCAGGGCAGAGAAGAGAAGCGCCTGCTAATTTTGTGTGGATCAATGCTTTCTGTGATGGAGATGACCTAAATCAGCTGAAGAGTCCAGCCAGACCCCCTGGTGTATCAATCAGGGAGGCAACCACAAAACTGGCCCTGTGTGTGGCTGGAGTTTTGCCTCTGATTTTGGAAAGCTGGTTATTCAGCTCCTGGGATGCATTTGGATTCTGGACATTTTGGAGTAGAAAATGGAAATCAATGGTGTTTTAGAAAGATTTCATATATTGTATTTAAACAGACATGAAATTTTCCTGCAAAGTGACCAGATGAAAATGGATGAGCCATTTAACTCTCTAGGCTTCTGTTTACCTCTCTACAAAATGGGATTAATCATAGTATCTGTTTTATACTGTACTGAGACTTATCTATTATATTAGAACATATCCCTGTGTTTAGTGCTTAATAAAGAGCAGGAGACCCCAAGTGGGGGCCATCTTTCCTCTATGAGACATTTGGCAATGCCTAAAGAAATTTTTGGTTGTCATAACTTCAGGGAGATGTCACTGGTATCTGGCAGGTTGAGGCAAAAGATACTGCTTAACATCTTACAATGCACAGGATAGCTCCTCACAACAAAGAATTATCTAGCTCAAAATGTCAACAGTGCTGAGTTGGAGAAAATCTGCCTTGAATAAGCTTGGCCATCTGGAGGCACTAAAAATGGTAGCTATTAAAATATAATTATTATCTCTTTCCACTTACATGTACTGAGTATATATTTAGAAAATCTGGAAGAAGCTGTGGCACATTAAGGATGGCTATAATTTCTTTGGCACTCCTCCTGTTGAGAGGTGGGATCTCTCTTGTCTTCCCTTGAAATCAGGCAGGCTCTGCAAATGGCTTTGATCAACTAAATGTGGCACAAGTGATGTTATGTCAGTTTATGAAATGAGCAGCTTCTACTTCTTGTCTCTGGGAAACCCTGAGCTACTGTGTGCAAAACTTGACTTCTTAAGAGTACCACATTAGAGATTCCAATTGTAAGTGACCTGACTGACAGTCTGTCTGGCTGAGTCTGTCTGTCCAGCCAGCCACCCCTGCCAAGGCACTAGCCATAAGAGTGAAATCTCTCAGACTCTCCAGAGCAGCACACCCTCCAAGTGAACAACGCTACTTCCAGGTTGTTATCAACATCACATGGAGAAGAATTGTCCAGTTGAGCCCTGCCTGAATTCCTGCTCCACAAAATTGGGAAAAAATGGTTATAGTTTATCTCTGGTGTGTTGGGTTAATTTGTTTTGTAACAACACACAACTAAACAGAAGTATCAGATGTTCTCAAATAACTTACAATGTCCTGATAAGAGAAGATCTTATAAATTAAAAAAAAAAAATAGTTGGATTTATAAAGTGCTAAGCTACTTCGTTAAATGCAAACCAATACAGTGGCTTTGAAGATTATTAGATTTGAGTTGCAGAAATAAAAAGTCTTTCTACTTCAATGATTTTTGGCAAGTTTCTTAACCTCTTGAGCATTTGGGTCTTTACACATATAAATAATAATAACGGTAGGAAGTTATTCTGAATGTTCAATGGGAAATACATATGAAAGTACCTAATATAAACATTAGCGCCAAACTGGCACTTGCTCAACTTGTTGAATTTTAATATGTTCAAAGATTAGGATGGGGAGAATTAGCAATAACTTTGGGGAAGCGTTTGGTAAATTATAAATTATTATAATTTTGAACCATTTGTGGCAATAAAACAGGCAGCATTTGTATTCTCTATTGTTTTAGAGTAGAATGGAGTGGGCTGTGGTTCTGACTGGCGAGTGGCCTCAGGTGACTGTCCTAATAATGCATCTGTATATGCGTAGGGGGCTTTTTGAGAAACATTTCACCAACAAACATTGGTGTAAGTGGGGTAAGAGGGGGTAAGTGGATATGGAGATAGATGCCAGGTTTTATGATAAATGGTTGGTCGGCAAGGGAACCCCTTTGATGCAAGCCTAGTGGAAGGGATTTAGCAGCTGAACCCAAGCTGGGAGGGGAGGGAGAGCTAGGTACCAGCTTCAGGGCAGTGACTGTAATGTGTAAGAGACTGAGGTAAGGGGGGTGCTTCCATATGGGGAGAAAATGAGTGCAGGTTACCCTCAGAGCCTGAGAGGTCCTGTTGTGGGATCCTCTCTGCAAAGAGGAGGCACATATTCCTTCCTTGAGAAGAAAAGTGAGCTGGTGGCCTAGAGCCAAAGACTTGCAGAGCTTGTCTGAGCAGTGAGCCTGTGAGAGGTGGAGGGTAGGAAAGGAGCTCAGGAGCGGTGGCCTCCCCAGACATGTCACAGAGGGCCCAAGGTAGCAGCTAGCTCTCTGTCTGCCCTTTGAAGATACAAGAAGTTGGTGGTCTGCAACCTGGAAGTCCTCTTCAGCAGATCCCAACCATGCTGACACCCAGATCTTGGACTTCCAGACTCCAGAACTGTGAGAAATAAATTCTTCTTACTTATAAGTCACCAACTTCTGGTTCTTTGTTACAGCAGCATGAACTAAGATGCAGTAATAGAACAAAACATGGCCATTTTAGGAAGACAAATGAAAGAGAACACGTATCCATTGAGCCACGGCTAGGTGAAAGGGGTACTTTGCCTCTAGTTGGTGACTTAACCTGGCTCACATGGTCCTCCAAAGGAGGCTGGGCCTTTCTCTAGATCTGTTTACACTTCAGGTTGAGCCTTCCGACCCTCCTCTGGTGTGTGGTGATCAACTTCATGTTACCATAAAGAAATTTTTTTCTGAATGCTCTGTCCATTTTAATTCTCCTGGTGGAATAAGGAGCAGTGTTGGGAATAGAATTTAGGATTTTAATAAATAAATAAGCAAAAGTATTGAATCTTACTGTTATAACAAACTTATGACCTTGGTGGTTCAATAAAACCTTCTGAAACTTGCTTGATTAATCTATGAAATGGGGATGACACATCTTTCTCACAGGTGTGTTGAAGAGACGGCTGTCAAATGTCATCCAGATATTCTTTAGATGGATGCTTCATCTGTACTCCTGATGTTCAAAATGGAAAGAGCCTATTTGGAATCCAACATTTCCACAGGAGTCAAAATTATTAATTACTCTTGAACTGATACTCCTCCAAAGAGTTGTGTTGAGTCACATTGGGGCTAAGAAACTCTAATGTATTAGGGAACATAAAAACAGAAGGTGAATATGAGCCATGATAGTTGAGACCCATGTGGGGTTTCTCAACACCTCCATGGACTACCAAAATAAGAGAGAAGATAAGAGCTGTTTACCCTTTTCCAGAATGTTTATAACCATTATCTACTCCACAAAGTAGGAATAGCAGAGATTGTTATTGTTACCTGGTTTACAAGCACTAAGCCTGAGAGAGGTCTGGTATTTAAGATCTGCTTAATACACGAGTTTGTGGTTGTGAGAACACCTGCTAGGATGTGGCCCATCTATCTTTAGTCAAAATTTCACAGTACTGGCAGAGGCACAAGGCTAGAGGGAGGGACAAATATTTTCTAAAATGATGGATATGTTCAAAGGAAACAAAAATGATTTTTATTTATGCAACCATTTCAAAAGCAGTTACCATTTTTATGCATTGACGGTGAAAACCAAGGCTTAGGGAGGCTAAGAAACTCTACCAAGATTGTGTATAGCAAGCAAGGAGAAAAGTCAGGATTGGAATCCAGCCCTTCCATCTCCCTCCATGGGCCTTTTTAAGGTCCAGTATTTCTTGCCAACAGATTGCTACTTCACATCTAAGATGACCTCCTCCTCAAATTCTAATAAAATGACAAAACTTCTCAGCAGAAAGAGATTTCACAAAAGGCAAGCCTCACAGCCATGGACATTTCTCTTTGCTCGGTTAACTTATTTCTTGAGGGGGGAAAGAAAGGTTACAACTGGTGATTTTGCTACAAGACTGGAACTGACACCCTTAGCCAGCTGTGACCAAGGGATCCATTATTCATGTAGCACATGGGCTCCATCATTCCTCACAGCCTCACCTGCCTGTGACCGGCTCTCATTTCCATCCACCCTGTTAGAATGGGTTCAGATGTTACCACCCAGAGCAAGCCTGTCAGTCTGTCCTACCTAACAAGCTTCCCCTGTTTGACTCCAGTTAGATTTCAAAAGAAAGAAAGAAAGAAAAAAAAAAAAAAGGTCTATTTCAATGTCACATGAAAGATCTTTTCATTGGTGCTGGTTGTTAACTGAAGACATTTTCCACTCTAATCCCCAATTGGAGAATTCTGCAGAACAATTTGAACCACATGGAAGCAAGAAACCTAAATGGAGAAACCCTAGCAGGGATGCAGTGGGCAATTTAAACTCTGACTGTTCTGCCTGAGATGACTTTTGACTGTGGCACACATAGAAGGACCATAGGGGGAAGAACTTTTCTGAAAAAGAGAGGAATATTCCAAGTAACATTACCTATGGAAGTTATTTCTTCTCTGCCTAAAGCCATGGAGATCTGCAACAACTCTTTCAGTGAAGGAGAGGATTTGGGGGGTAGGTTGAAGAAAAATGAGACACTTACTAAGAATGCAGTATTTGCAAAATTCTGGTTTTGGGTCTTCCATAAGGGGTATCCTTTTCGATCCCTAACAATCATTTTCTAAGAAAGGATTTATTGTAATTTAGATAGGGGAGGTAATTTGATTAGCTAATAAGTGAAGGGTCTGGAGTCGATACCCAAACTTCCAACTCTAAGCTTATACTTTAAATATGGCCCTCACAGGTATCATGGACACTTAGCAGTGGGCGTTATGCAAAATAAATAAATAAATAAATAATAAGGGCAGAGTTTGCTGTCCTTGGAAGCCCTTAACATCCTGGACATGCATAGAGTTGTTTGGGTGGGTGTTATTAGTAATTAAAAACAATAAGAACTGAAATAGTCAAAATGAAGTATGTTTGGTTCAAGGCAGATGACCTTGGCACTCAAGGCCTGAATGCCCAATCATCACAGAGGCAGTCCGAGAACTCTGTGATAAACTGTCATTGAAGGAAGTGGCCCTAGGTATGTGGAGATAGGCCGAGGGGTGTCGATGGAGACAGCCATCAGAGGAGGAGGCAGGACCAGGCAATGGCAGCAGGCAATGCCCAATAGGAAGAAAAAGAGAAACTACATCAAAAGTGCAGGCTGAAGATTTGAGCAATGACAAGGGAGGAGGAATTGAGAAAGCTAGTGGTGTATTTGGACTTCACTTATTCATTTGACAGCACTGAATTTATGCCACACTGCACAGACACCAATCAAATGATGCCATAGTCCTTTCTATTATTGAATCCAAAATCTAGGTGTGTAATTGATTGCATATAAATATTTGAGTTTCATTTTGTATATAACTTCACATATATTTATGTACATATGTATGCTCACATAATTATAAATTATAACCATGTGCTTTTCTGTGTGTATGTCAGCAGCGGGGATGGTGGTGGGGATGGTGTAAAGATGTTTCTCAATCTACTTTTTTGTTACATTTTTAAGCCCCGAGTTGGCAAATCCCTTAAGATAATACTGCAGAGTAAAACATGAATCAAGTAGATTCAGCACTTTAGTTTATCTTTTGGGGGACTTGAGTAGGTCAGGAGTAGTCTGTCTCCAAGGATCATTCTTGTTTGGAATGTCATCCCTTAGCACAGCCATTCAAACTAATAGTGTCATCAGAGGCTGCTTGGGTCCCTTGGTTAAAGAATAATAGTGAAGCCAGCTTGGACCTTGCAGGATGTAGGCAGGTCTGCTGTCCTCTCACTTGTTTGATAAGAAGAGCAAAGTTCAGGATAAGGGAATGTGAATGGATTCCAGCGAGAATGGATTTTTTGTCTTGAAAGACTACATAGCAGGGCGACCCAGCAAGTTCCAGAGTGCTGGTGTCAGATACTTGAGGGTTCAAGCGTGATGCAGTTACCTGCTTGCTTAGCCATCAAGTATTCTAATCAATGATATGAGTAACAGTATTCTTTTGTAGTCTGGTGGAGAAGAAAAAAATGATACGTATATAACACATAACATGGTATCTCACCCACAGGAGGCACCTAACTAATTGTGCTATGTCTGCTTATCTGTCATCTCTCTCTCTGTCTCTCTCTCTCCCCCCCTATTATCTATGTATTTCTATCTATATCTATATCTATCATTTATCCTTCTATCATCTATGTCTATTATCTATGTATCCATCTATCACCTATCTATCCATCCTTCTATCATCTATCTATATCTATCATCTATATCTATTATCTATGTGTCCATATATCATCTATCTATATCTATTACTACCTGTCCTCCTATTCTACCTATCTATCTATCTATCTATGGTAAGTGTGGATAGCGAGGATTCTACCTGCACTGTTTTCCGGATAATCTTGAAGCAATGAAGTATCTCTGTTCTTGACATATTAGTTCTGTGATTATTGTGTTGTAAAGTTTGAGAATGACACAAACTCATTCTCAAATGGTGATGTAGACAGTACCTAGTAGATGGTGACTAAATAAAGCCATGTTATTTTTGAAGATTTGTTTATTTAACATATGAAAATCAAAAATAAAATTTTCATAACATGCATTATTAAAAACATCATATATTTTTAACTTAATGCAATCCACAAAAAATGATAAGAATCATATACATTTTCTAGATTGTTTTTAAAAAATCTTATAATTTTCAAATATTAACTTAATAGATAACTATTTGTTGCTCACATTAAACCCAGTAAATGTTACCTCAAAAAAGAATAATGATGTTAATTGTGATCATAATGAAATGTATCAGAAGCATATAAAATAGATTAAGTTATGAACAATTGAAGCCATTTGGAATGCTGTGGATAACTGGTTGACAATTTTTCAATGACTAGCCTTACTTTTGGACTTTGTTGTGCTTGTCATCTCTATCCAATGGGACAGCTATCACTCATACTCATCCTACCACATTATGTCCTCTGTTTATATCTTCTAATTTTTGCATATCTGTAATTCAGTTTATTCAGAGACATGCTGAATTTCTGCTTTGTTATTCAATTGTTTGTTCATTCATCTAACCTCTATTGTGAATTTGGTATTTTATAGGTATTACACTAGGCTCTAGGAATACAGTGTAAAAAAAAAAACAACCATAATCTTCATGTTTAAAATTTATGATCCAGCCTTGTGTGGTGGCACAGGAGGTTGAAGCAGGAGGATTGCAAATATAAAGCCAGCCTCAGCAGCTTTATATGGTGCTGAGACCCTGTCTCGAAAAAAAAAAATATATATATATATATATTATATATATGTGGGGGGGGGTTGAGTGCTTCTGGGTTCAATCCCTGGTACCAAACATAAATAAATAAAGTTCATGATCGATGTATATGGGCATGGAGTCTGCATGAACACATAGGCAATTATTATATAGTTGATCACAGGCAAAATCTCTGAGCCACAGATGATTTTGGAGTTAACCCAGACCTGGAGTCTGGAAGGCTTTCTGGAGGAAATGACATCTAAGCTGAACCTTTTAAGATAAGCACATCATCTCCATATGGAATGCAGTATTAGCACTTAAGACAGAGGAAATATCAGAGGCACAGGTCCCCTGAAACAGAAGAATGGAGCACATGTTGAAGAAAAGGGGTCCAGCATGGACAGTAGACAATGCAGTATGAAGCAGGACAGTGATTCCCCTCGAGGAGTGTCCCCTCTGTGATGGAGAGGGAAAGGTGTCACAGGATCAGAGGGGAATGTGTGGCCAATCCTGTGCTGATGCCTGCGAAGTCATAAGGGGGTCAGGAGAGAGTGTGTTGTCTGCCTGGCTCTCAGGAAAGGCACCACAGAGGAAATACTTCTTTCCTCTGCTTGGTCACAAGCTTCTTGAAGGCAGGGGCCATGGCTTCTAAAAATTTTTTATTCACTTTCCTAGATCAGTAACAGATCTTCAGTGTTGGGTAAATCAATGTGTAAGTGTTACTTATTTCAACAACCCTTGGGAGACTGCAGCAGTGGTTGGCAGGATAGAATGTTAGATGTGCAGTGACAGTTCAGGTCAGCACGGGGATGCTGCTGGTTATGTGACTGTGCCTCCTGGTTTAACAGAGCCATAGTTTCTGTTAATTCACTTTTACATTTGCTCATTGACATTGACCTCTTTATTGTGCATTGGTTCAACTCTGGTGAACACAAAGATTGACAGCTCATGGCCTTGCCCTTGATGAAGTTGAGCAAGGAGCTAGGAGAGAGAGATGTGTATTAGCTAATACCTGGAAAAAACAACCTGGAGGTGGAAAACTTTATTTTGGCTGTTTCCAAGGTTTTAATCAATGCTCAACTGGCTCCATTGCTTTGGACTTGAGGTGAGGTAGAGCATCAGGGTGGAAGGGTATGGTGAAGGAAAGTGGCTCAGTTCATGGCAGCCAGGAAGGAGAGGGGGAGAGAAAAAGGAGAAGGAGGAGGAGGAAGAGGAGTAGGAGTGGGAGGAAAAGGGGAAGGAGAATAATAATAACAACAACAACAAGAGAAGGAAGAGGAAAGGAGAGGAAAAGGCCAGAGACCACAAATACTCTTCAAAAATACACCCTTCGGTGACCTACTTCCTCCAACCATGACCCACCACCTACAGTTTCCACTACCTCCCAGTCATCCATTCAGCTATGACTGCCCCAATGGATTAGTCTTGATAAGGCCAGAACCCTCATGACCCAATCAATTCCAAGGAGCACTACTTCTGAATGCTGTTACATTAGGGACCAAGCCTTAAACATATGAGTTTTGGGAGACATTCCAGATCAAAGCATAATGAGGTATAAACATTAGATCACGTGATGCAAGAAATGCTCCAACAGAGCACAAGATACGAGAAACTAACTTGGAGAAGTGATGATCTTTGGCAATTGGGGAGATGGAAATGTAAGGAGGGCATGTCCTTAGATTCCTTCTTCTCTTTCTAGCATCTTCCCCTCAGTAGCTAGTCCCATGGATCTGGAATAGTCTTCTAACTAACTTCCATGTGACTGTTTCCTAGATCTATTTCCCCAGCATGGCCTCTTTCCAATGCTTCATCCATATAGATCTAATTCTTGTGTGACATCTCCACCTTATGTCCTGCTGACACTTCTAACTCAATTTGTTCAATGCTGAGCTCATCTTTTTCCTACCAAACCTGTTCATCATCCTCTTCCCTGTTTTGTTAATAGCTCCCTGCTAAAGTCAGAGAGGCAGTCTCTGATGCTCTGTGTTAACTTCCATCCACTCAACGTTTTTGTTCCCTGCACCTGACTTTCAGCTTTAAAAATAACAGCATGGCTCTCTATTAAGCAGAACCAATCTCCAAGGTTTATCTCTTGATGGTGACTTTTCAGGTGAGAAGAGGAATCCAAACTAGTGATTCTCAACCTTGGTTGTCATTGGAAATACCAGATATGCGGGAAAAACCCTGATGCTTGGGTTCTACTTCCAGAGACTGTAATTTCATTGATCAAGGTGTGGCTTGGGCCATTGAGGGTTTTCACAAACCTCTCCAGGTGATTTTTAAAGTTGAGGACCACTCACCTTAGCTGAAAAGATTCAGTTCTTTCCTCTTTGATTGAAATTTTCCCAGCCCCACTTGTGCTAGAAGAGTAGGCAGAACCCTTGCATTTGAATACAGCATGGAAATTTCCAAAGATTTAAAAAATTTAAAAAGAAAAGAAATAAACACCTAACACATGAAGTACAAAGACATCATTCTGGTACAATGATTGTCAGCTTTCTCAAGTCTGAAAGATAAATATGTCATTACAGCACAATAACCATAGTATTAGTCTAAAAAGTAATCTATAAACACAGAGGCATGAGAACATACTTCTCTCATGCTCATTTTCTCTGCTTCCAATTTTCCCTACTCTAATCAATCTCAAGAATTAGTGGCAAATTAATTTGCCTGAAAAAAATTAGCTTTGAACATATCAATCCCTTTATAAAGCACTCCAATACCTCTTCATTACTTACAGGAGAAAAAATCCAAATTTCTTTCCCAACTTTCTCCACAATTCACCATTCCAACTTTACTTACTCTAATTCTCTTCACATGTCCCTGTCTTCTGGGGGCTATGCCCATGCTAGTCTTTACCATTGGTTTCTTCCAATTCCACTTGGAAAATACCCTCATCCTTAAAGTTTCTACTCACACAGGCTTCTCAGGATCATTTTAGAAGCTATTCTTTTCATACTGTTAAATAATGTAGTCCTTCTGTAGTCTATAAATCTGCCTTAAAAATAATAAAAAATTTTTACATTAATTTTTTTTGGTTTATAAAATTACTTCTTTCAACCATTCAACATTAACTGAGCACCTGCTGAATGGGTTTTGCATGGGAGGTGTGCATGGACCACTGAAGACATGGTCCCTACCCACAATAAGAGTCTGAGCAGGACAAGGACTTTAAACAAATGCCTTTATTATCTGTAGTTATGCCTGGAAATTTTACGGGGAAAAGTGGGTGAGTCACTATCATACTCTAATAACAAAGTTATTCGCCTTTCTAAGTTAGGAAAGCAGTTGAGCCAAAGCCAAAGAGGCCCCTCATGCTAAAGAGTTGGTCTTGGAAGTAAGTGAGTTAATGGGACACAAGACCCTGCTTTTAATAAAACCATCTTGCAGAAGATAGGCTGGGGAAAACCAGTCTATTGCTTCTGTTAGCAGGAGATTTAGCGCTGGTCACAAGCGGGTCTTCCATAAGCCTCTTCTTACTGATCAAATGATAAGGGAAGACTCCACATGATGCATTCATCTACTGAAGGGTATCTAGGTTGGTTCCACAATTTAGCTGTTGTGAATTGTGGTGCTATAAACATTTATGTGTCTGTGTTTACTATAGTATGCTGTTTTTAAGTCCTTTGGGTATAAACTGAGGAGTTTTTCCATTCCAAGTTTTCCAAGGAATCTCCATACTGCTTTCCATATTGGTTGCACCAATTTGCAGTCCCACCAGCTATGTATGAGTGTGCCTTTCTCCCACATCCTTGCCAACACTTATTGCTGTTTGTATTCTTAATAGCTGTCATTCTGACTGCAGTGAGATGGAATCTTAGTTTTGATTTGCATTTCTCTAATTGCAAGAGAGGTTGAACATTTTTTTCATAAACATTTTTTTCATTTGTTGATTTATTGTCTATCTTCTTCTGAGAAGTTGGTTCCTTGGCCCATTTATTGATTGAGTTGTTTGTTTTTTGGTGTTAAGTTTTTTGAGTTCTTTATGTATCCTAGAGATTAGTGCTCTATCTAATGTGCATATGGTAAAAATTTGCTCCCATTCTGTAGGCTCTCTGTTCACTTCACTGATTGTTTCTTTTGCTGAGAAGAAGATTTTCAGTCTGAATTCATCCCATTTATTGATTCTTGATTTTATTTCTTGTACTATATATACAATGGAATATTACTCAGCATTAAAAGAGAATAAAATCATGGCATTTGCAGGTAAATAGATGGAGTTGGAGAATATTATGCTAAATGAAGTAGGCCAATCCCCCCAAATCAAAGGCAGAATGTTTTCTCTGATAAGTGGATGCTGATCCATATGAAGATGAGGGGCGAATGGGAGGAATTGAGGAACTCTAGATAGGGCAAAGGGGAGGGAGAGAAAGAGACAGACATGGGAGTAGGAAAGATGGTGGAATGAGATGGACATCGTGGCCCTAAGTACATGCATGAAGACAGCAATGGTGTGACTCTACATTGTGAACAACCAGAGACATTGTGTACTATGAATTGAAATGCACTCTACTCTCATGTATAACAAATTAGAGTAAATAAATAAATTTAAAAAGACTCCACTTGACTCTTTCCGTCTTGTGGAGAGTAAACCCTCCTGGTTAGAACCCAGGAGCAACCGGGCTGTGGACTGTGTGGGGTCACTGACATTAAATTTGTTATCATCTGCATTGTCCCTCATGTATGGCAACACAGGGCACAAAGAGTCCCCTGGCTTGTCACCCAAGTGGAAGCCTGAGGTGGGAAGGAAGAGGGACTAGTATTCTTTGCTTTGTCCAATAAAATAAATAATAGACTGTCCCCTTTTACTTTCAAAGTCCCCATTGTCCTGAGCCCGTGCAAGGAGTTTGGGGAAAAGTTTAACTCTTGATTTCTCTAATTTCAAAAATCAATAAGACGTTTCACAAAACATTTACCATTTTATACTTTCCATTTGCTTCTGTAAATACATTTTTTCACACTTGTACCAGACCACTAGACCCAGAAGCTCTTGAAGGCGAGATCAGAGTGTCTCCGTATTCTTTAAAAACACCTACTACGATTTTTGATGCAGAAGGTATTTGACAGCCATTGTCACAGTCAGAATATGAATGACAATGGCTCTATTAGTTGTTAAGGACAATTTAGCAAAATAGCACAGTACCACAAGCTCAGTGGCTTAACCCAAAGAAACAGGCCTCAGTTCTGCAGGCTGAAAGCCCAAGCCAGGGAGTCGGCAGGGTGGGTTCCTTCTGAGACTGGGAGGGAAGAGCCTGCTCTAGACCTGACCCTTCACTGGCAGAGGCCATCTTTCCCTTGTCCCTCTTCATGTCACCTTCTCTCTGTACACGTCTCTCAGTAGAAGTTTCACTTTTGTGTAAGAAAACAGTCATTCCAACTAAGGCCAACTCTAATGACAACACTTTAACTTAGTTACCTCCTTAAAGATTGTCACCAAATAAGGTCACATTTTGGGATACTAGGGGCTAGGGATTTCATATGTAAATCTTGGAAGGAGTCTCTAAGATTCCATATGCCCTTCTTTTTTCCTTTCATTGTCCACTTATCAGAAATGTCCTAGGCAAGACTATCATAATAGAACTTCCTTCATAAGGAAGATGTTTTCTGAGCTCTTCCATGTGGTAGTCTGTGACCTTACGTGACCATTGAGCACTTAAAATGTGGCTACTGTGGCTGAGGGTTTTAATTTTTAATTTATGTTAAATTTTCTTATTAATTTAAGTTTAAGTAGCTACCACATTGGACAGCACAGATCTAAAGATTGGGAGGTTGAAGTAGCTCATCAAAAATGAAGATTTTGTATTCTGTGATTTGCAATAGATGCATCCTATGTGAATTCAGACTTACATGATTTTTAATATTGGATATTAAGTATGAGGACTGTGAACCCCTTGAGGGATATGAATGAGAGGAGGCAGGAAATGGAGGTTACACCATAAGGGCCAGGTGGTGGGTGATCCAAGCAGGTGATATGCCTGGAAGAAACCCTGGGGTACTGCTCCCTCAGTGGTGGCACCTGGGCTCTTAGTCTGGCCAAATGCTGGCCTGAGGGAGGATAGTCCCAGTATTGTTGATTTTCTTAAAAAAAGAAAGAAAAAAACCCTGGAAATATAGATTTCCATGTGGACTCTCTTAATTTTTTTTTTTAATTTGGCAACTAACAGTATTCTTCAGGCTGTCTAAATCTAGTTAAAGCAAACACCATTGAAATTTTCTGTTGGCAAGAAATAGTCTTGAGTCTCCCAGTTTTCAAGGTCTATTTTGAAACAGAAACCTCATGGAGAGTTCCTTTGAAGGATTTCCCTTGATTGATCTTATGAATCGAACATTCCAAAACTCTCAGAAAACATCAAGTATTAAACATTACCTGCAAATCACGAGGCCTTTTTAGATATTCCAATTCATAGAGCACAATGAGAGACATTTGAGATGAAGGAATGGTGAATTTTAGGTTCAGCTTACTTCCAGAAGCTTCCAAAATCTGCACCCCGTGGTGATGTTCCCAGGACTGTCAGATGCATTCCTGTCTCTCATCTTTTTCACATCAATTTAATTCAGAGAACAAGAGAAAGTGTCATCGTAAGGGAGATTGGCAGCCGCCAGCTTTGCAGATGCTCAGATCTCTTTGACACACAGGAGTTCTTTAAAAACTCATAGGGTGATAAGTTGATTAAGTTTATCTCCTATGAAAACATTTGTTTTCACTTATTTTTTTTTTTAATTCATAAAGTTAACTAACCTTCTAGCATTCCCTGAGTACCTGCTTCATGCCATGTCATTGACAACATGCTAGGCACAGCACACAGGCCAGGTGGGACGTGATCGCTGAAAGCTGAGCACAGCTGAAGTGGATGGGGCGCACGGGTCCCTGGAGGCATTGGCCCCGTGATAAGAAGTGCTGGGGAACGGCAGCACCGAGTGCTGGGAGGCCTGGAGACCGAGGCTCCGAGTGTCGTGTTCAGAGTGAGTGGGGGTGATGGAGTTAAAATCTCAGAGCGGATGCAGGAGGGTGAGGCGGGCAGGAAAGGGTGTGAAGGCCTGGGGGAGGGGACTTGGCAGTGTCTGGGAGCTGGAATTGGACTGTTTTTGCTGAGCATAGTGGAGAGGAAGGAGAGGGGACCTACTGAGGCTGACCAGGTTGTATGGGAAGAGGATGCTTTAAGATACACTCTGTGGCCCAAACAGCAGGCCCTGTGAGGCCCCTGGAGGGGTGGGAGGGAAGAACAGGGCTCCTGTCTAGGAAATCTAAGTCAGAGCTATTTCTCCGTGAAGTTTAGAACTTTGTGCAAAACCCAAGATACCAGCACAAACTTCCCCTGTGCTTGGATAATTGACATTTCATGGTGGGTTCTCAACAGGGACGGTTTTGCTCCCTCTTCCCCATGTGTGGCAATGTCGGCAGACATTTTGGTGTCATGCTGGGGCTGGGGCCACAGCTGGCATTTGGTGGGAAGAGTCCAGAGATGCTGTTGAGCAGCCTGCAAATGCACAGAGCAGCTCCCTGTCCCCAGCCAGCACACAGTGGCAGAGAATCGTCGGTTCCAGAACATCAGCAATGCCAAGGTTATGAAACCTGTGTTGAAGCAAACATCAAAGGAAGCTGTCATTAATGGGACACAGGAACAACAGCAGGCAAGGGTGTCAAGAAGTGGGGAGCCGGGGGCAGTGGCTCAGGTTTATCACGAACTGTGCAAACATGAAATGATATTAAAGTACAAAAATTATGTTTGGAACTATTTGCTTCTTTCTTCTTAATCTATCAACTGCACTAATGGTGTCTTCCAAATATCTAGCCTTGGCTGATCAGTCTTCTCACCATGACTGGGTGTCTGTTCCACATAAAAATAAGTGTTTAAATTATTGGTGAATAAATAAATGGATATAGACATTTCTACACAATGAAATTTTGTGTAATTGCAGTAACTATTGAGCTGCTAATTTGTTCAAGGCACTTTCTGTGCTTTGATCTAATCCTGACAAAGCTGTGTAAGGAAATTATTAGCTATAACTTACGGAGGAAGAGACAGAGCTTTGCCCAAAGTCAAATAACAGGAGACTCTCTTCGATACCACTGTCTGTCCCCTTTCTTTGCTCTCAAAGTGATTTTGCCACAAGAATCAGATGTAAACTAAATTTAATTTGTATCCATCCGTAGAATCAGATGTAACTGCATTTATGAGAAATGTAAACAAGAGAGATCAAAAGTCTCAACTTCCGTTTTAATGCCTGTTAATCAAACCCAAGGCTAGTGGATTGATTCCCAGGATATTGGAGGTCCAGATTCTCTCTACTGTACTTTATCTTTCACAGAACTTAGTTTCTAGTCTCAATGTTGCCTCATGGTCCATTGTATCAGCTAGGGTGCCAACCATCACACCAGCCAGAAATATTAAGGAAGGGTAACCTAGAGCTATGGGTCAACCCTCCTACTTGATTCAGTGTGTGCTTTGGTATGGCCACTGGAATTTCCAACCAACTGCTTTGCCTTACATGTCTTTGACCCCTCCTCTACAAAGAAACCTCAAAAATACCACTTTTGTGATTAAGAGCACATGGCATATACTGAAGAGGAGTTCTGCCACCTTTCCTACACCCCAGCAGCAGCTGGCACACTCAGACGGAAGCTTAGCTGTTCCTCAAGTGGTGGAAAACCCCCCCAAAGAGAAAGCAGTGTGACAGGTAGTGGCTGTGCCTTGATGTGTCGGGGCTCATAAAGCCCTTTTGGACGCCACACTGCCTCCTCACAGCTAGATTTCAACTAGGAGGTCTTCACCCACCTGTTGTGGCCATCTCTGCTCACCAAGGCTGGACCTGCCCTCCTCCTGCGCCTCTTCTCTTTGACACCCTTCCAGCTCCTCCTTTGTCCTTCCATCTTTTGCTTCTGGTCTGCTTCCATGTCTTTTGTTGTACACGGAGATTCTATGAAGTGTTGCATGGAAAGCTGTCAGATGCTCCTCGTCCACCTGTCTTTCTTATCCTTTATTACTGCAGCTTGTGGAAATCTGACCTTCATCCTTCATCCACCTGTCCTGCCCCACCTTGAAGGATTATAGCCACAATCTAGGCTGGCTCTAAGGCTGCTGGGAGGCAGATCTCCCGGAGTTCTCTATTTATCAGCCGCTCATTCATTCCTTTTTATTTCCATCTTTATTGAACCTCTGCCATATGACAGGCTTTTTAATATGCTCAGCAAGTTCTCTATGGAATAAAATAGACAATTTGTTTCTTGTGATGCTTTAATTTTTTAATGGAGAGAATTCACAGAAATCTTGTTACCATCATTTATTCATAATCACAGATTTTGATGAGAATCACAAAAGAAAGGGCGATGGGAGAACATAAAACAGGAAGTCTGCAGGATCCAGGGAACGCTTCCCAAGGAAATGACTGATGAAAGGGATGAGGAGAATGGAGTTACACACTAAAGATGAATAACCAACAATAAAAAATTAAAAAAAAAAAAACGATGAAGCAGAGCATCCCAGCAGAGGTAAGGAAGAGGTGCCGGCACTGTGAGGTGGGAACCCGCCCAGTGGAGAATGGTCAGTCTGTGCTGCTCATTATTCTTAGCTCACAAAAGTCTCTGCCTCAGAGAAGTCATATTAGAGTGAAGTGTATTAACACTGCACACAGACCAGTAAGGTGCTTCTCAATACTAATCAGCTGAATGGAGAAGTAGGGTATTTGTTTGGAGAAAAGAGTGAGTTGGAAGCTGGGTGCCGTGTCCTATGCCTGTAATCCCAGGGGCTGGGGAGGCTGAGGCAGGCTGATCATGAGTTCAAAGCCAGCCTCAGCAAAAACGAGGCACTAAACAACTCAGGGAGACCGGGTGTCTAAATAAAATACAAAATAGAGCTGGGGGTGTGGCTCAGTGGTCAAGTGCCCCTGAGTTCAATTCCTGGTACCAAAAAAAAAAAAAGAGTAAATTGGAGTTCTGAGAAGGCTAGTGGTGCTGGAGAGATCAAGGGGAGAATGGAGGAAGATGAATTCCGGGCAGTAGTTCTCACCAGGGCATTTGGGTCTTGAAGTAATGGTAAAGCTTTGCAGAATCACTGGGGACCCCTCGGGGTGTTGTTAGTAGGACAATGTCATAGACTGATTCACACCTTGGAAGGATCACTTTTTTCACAGAATAAATAATAGTAAGGGGTCAAGGTGAAAGAGAGGACGCTGTCCAGGTGGCTGGTGTCAGTCAAGGTCGGACAGTGGCTTGAACAAGGTTTCTTATCAGAGGTGGTCCGAGATGGTCATATCTGGAACATTTTTCCCAGTTCTATGAATAGGACCCATGATGGGACTGAGCAAAGATAGAGGTAAGAAGGATCCTCAGTGTTCCTTGTCTGCAAGGGAAGTAGCTGTGGCTGCTCACTGTGAAGGCAAAGAGTTGGTGGCAGCGGTTGGGGTGGATGGGAGCAGTGATAGTTTTTCTGTGGACAGGTTATGTTGAGAACATTCTAGTGGGAAAGCTGGTTTGGAGACTTTAGATTTGAGTCTGAAGCTCAGCGGGTGATGCACATGAGTCGTAGCTGTAGGTTCAGAGACTGGCAAGTGACCTGGGGAGGGAAGGCTGATGCCAACCCCGAGGAAGCACACTAGCCTTATTTTGTGATCTGAGGAAATAATCCACCTCTTTAAATCTTGTTTTCCTCACCATAAAATGCAAGACGTGACCACTGATCACAGAACATGGGAACGACTCCATGGGACATTTCACATTGTCCTCACTAGTACCTTGCCCGTGATTGCTCTCCCTACACCTCCCCTCCAGCGTCTGCACTCTCCTGGGTCAGGCAGCACGAGATCTCCAGCAGGGAGATGTTGATCATCCAGGGACCGATTTCAATGGTAACTTAATAGATTAAAGGACATTTTGGGGTTTCCGTACATTACGAAGTCTTGAATGAATCTTAGGTTAAACGTGTGAAATACATAGTGTACGGTCTGCACCTTGACATCTCCAAATGTTTTGCAAGCAACGTGCAGCAGCTTTCTTGGGCTTCAAAAGCTTCAGAAAAACCCACTGCCTCTGAAGTGATGTGAGAAGGGTTGATGGAACTGGAAACAGAAAGGGGCTCAGGCCCATTGCGATGCCGTGTGTGAGATAAAGGATTTCTTCAGAAAGAGTCTCCCCCAAACCTTCATGAAGTCAGTTTCCTTTTTATTTCCCTTCATCTCTTCCCCAAACCTGGTTGGTTCACATGGGCTTAGATGCTAACCCGGCTCCCCATCCTTTGCCTCACACCCCGAATTCTATCATTTGATCTTGCTCAAAATTTGGATTCTTGCCTACAGCAGTCTCCGCCCAGAAAACGTAATGAGCAAGCAGTGTGACGAGCCAAACAAAGCACACTGCATAAATCTATACATCTCCTGCTTTGCTGAGATTTAAATGTTTAAAATTTAAACATTTGGGAGGAATAAAAAAGAATTATTCCCCATATGCAAGAACCAATTGGTTCTAAGGGATCCAAACAGGTTGTAAAAACTGCTGGGAACTGGTTCCACGAGGAGCAATCTGAGTGATAATGAGACATTGTTCCATAAAAGAGGGATGATTAGACAATTGTGGCGGTGTAAAAACTCATTGGCAAGGCAATTTGTTCTCAGTTGGAACAAGGCTATCCTTAAGTTGCTTTCCCCCCCTCACCAGATCCCAAAGAATGTTACATAACCCAGTGTTATTACTGAAGTTTATTCTGTCCACAGAGTGGGAGATAAGTGAAAAGTTGGAAGGTTGAGAGGGAGATCTTTTCACTTCATAAAAGAAGGGAGGCTCAATTGGACTGCTAGAAAGATTCCTTCTGTCCAGTGGGGTGTGCACTGTCAAATTGCAACTCATAGTGAAAACCACGCAACAGAAGTTTCTGTGATCTACAGCATTGCACCAGGGACTAGCCCAGGCTGGCATAGATAGATGTGTCTGCCCTCTGCACAGGAAAGTAGAAGTTGTTTACCTCACAAAGCCTGGATCACATGAAGAATGTATCAGAGGAAGCAAGAATCACAGCTAGATGAAGCTATGATTGACGATAATTGAAGTTGAGCATAGGGAAAAATTACCAGCCTGTATCGTAGCGTTCATATTTCTATAAACCTTTTTCTAAATTGTGATGTATCACTTATATATTCTAGTAATGAACAGACAGATAATTTATATTATGCCTTTAATGCAAAGATATCTTTTTCAGGGAAACAGAGACTGGTTCTGGAGCTGGGCTACTCAGACCTGCTTAGCCTTACTTTTGGGCCTGGGAAATTGGACTGAAGATACCACACTTTGTTTCATGAGAGTTTTCCAACTTGTGTCTTGGAAAAATATGTTTCTTCTAGATAGGACGTGCAAACCTTAATAAACCTAAATCCCATTGACCGTCTCAGCCAGCTAGAGCAACGGAAAGCAGTACAGTAGAGCTGCAGTACTCCAACTATGATCTGTGGACAGACGTCAATGAGAAAAGCACAGAAAAATTGAAAGCAAGCCTTTAGAGACTCCTAGGTCAATTTGATGTTGCCACGATATCTATGTTGTCAGATGAACTGGGACCATGCAGCATCTGCAAGGTTTGAAAACTTAAAACAAAACAAACAAACAAACAAACAACAACAACAACAAAAAAACCCCAGCAAACAAAATCCTGGCCCTTCATCAGAGAGTGTCAGAAGAACCAAGTGCTATGTGCTGTTTGTTAGCTGTGTGACTCCAAGGAAGCAAATCACCCTCTCTGAGTTTTAGTGGCCTTCCTAGAGCAGGAGCTTAGGAAATGTTTAACCTCGCCAGTTGTTTGTGTGATTATTAAATGAGGCAATTTATTTAAAGCATCTGCTTCTCAATAAACAATTCTTAGTTCTAGTTGCTCAACTTGTGCTTATAAAAATCATTTGATCATGACAAAAACTAAGTCAGATAGAAAGGATCCTGAATGGGTACATCAGTCAAATGAGAAGAAACTCACATTGTGGATTTTAGTCCCAGCCCTCGTCCCTGAGGAGTTGGACACACACCTCCGATGTCTTTTTATTAATATCTCATTTAGCCAACATTCTATCACAGAAGCCGGTCTATCCCCCATGAGCTGCACTTTAATTTTTCTATTAGCTTATTAATGGGATTGGGGAGATGGATATCATTTAATGAGACATTTCTCTGTCCCTATGAAAAGCGCGACAGTCATAAATTAAAGAGGCCACACATTTGCATCCGGCTGAGGAGGTCATCGGCTGCCTCTGATGAGAGGATTTGTAATCCTAAGTGTCCCGTTGCTCGAGGTCTGGGAAGTGGGGGAGAGAGAAAGATAAACTGATGCAGGGGAGGAGAAGGGAGGAGGCAGAGCCTGTGTGGGGAATGCAGAGAGGAGCTGGCCCCTGGTCTCATGTGAGGAGGCCGGGGGCAGCCAGGCAGAGCAGCAGCCGGGTTCTGGGGTCAGGGGCTTCAACGGGGCACTGTTCTCATCTCGAAAGAAATGGCGAACAAGGAAAGGACGGGGACTTTTAATACAAGAATGTCCAACCAAGATCCTGGGGCTTTCTGGGGACATCAGGAAAAGCCTCAGGGAGGGTGTGCCTGTCTTAGGTCAGTGCCCTTCAAGAGATCCCGCATAGGGACTCACTTAGGATGCACTCTTAGGGGAGTGCAGGGACGCAGACCAGGGCAGGGGAGGCAGCTATGCAAAGACATGACTTCAGATTGCCCCGGAGTCCTCCTGGTCATTCCCTCTCCTTGGGGGACCACTGGCCGTGAGTGGGGGAGGACTGTGTCATGGCCTCCTCCTCGTCTCTGGAGGAAGCTGCTCCTGAAGAGCTCTCTGGAAGGAAGTGGTTAGCAGCCGAGGCCTGCGGCAGGCAGGTGAGTTCACCAGCCCTTCCGTGGAATTGGGCGGGGGTGTTCACAGCACCTGCTGTGCGGGCATTTGAAGTGATTCTTTTTCTGTAATGGGTTGGAGGAAGACATAGCATTCCACAGAGAAGGAAAACACGTGCAAAGGCCCACGGCAGTTGGTGGGACTGGTTGGCCATAGTGGGCCAAGCATTCAGGTGCATTAGCTTATTAATGGGATTGGGGAGATGGATATCATTTAATGAGACATTTCTCTGTTCCTATGAAAAGCGCGACAGTCATTCAGGTGCCAAGCATTCAGGTGCATGAGCTGGGAGTGTGGGGTACACCACTGAGCACATGACCTGCAACATATTAACTTCCAACAAATGTTAACAATTATAGGGGCTGGGGTTGTGGCTCAGTAGTAGGGCACTCGCCTAGCACGGGCGAGGCGCTGGGTTCAACCCTCAGCACCACGTAAAAATAAATAAATAAAGTAAAGGCATTAAAAAATGTTCATGAGCATAAAGCTGGGAGTGTCGACTGATTTTGAACAGCTTGAATTCTGCTCCAAGGTGTTTGGATTTTATACAGAAATGATGATGGTGGTGACGATGATGATGGTGATGATAATATAACACTAGCAGCATCAGAAGCAATTAGAACTAGGATGTGAAATGCGTCCAACAGACACCTTTAAGAAAGTAGGAGTCTTTCGTCTGTGCTCGAGGTGGATATTTTGTTCAGCCCCGTGGAAGTGGATCAGTGCTAGTGAGAGAATGAGAACCAGCTGGGAGGCCACTTGAAAAAGTCTAGGTAAGAGACGGGGCGGCTTTGAACTTGGTGAAAATTATGGGCCAGGAAGGGAGTGAGCCAAGAGCAGGGCAAGGCCAGGAAGGGCCCACAGCGTCAGGGCTCAAATTGCAAGTGCGGGTGACCCAAAGGAGCCCTTCCAAATGCTCGTGTCGGGAACCGGGTGGAGAGTGGGATTTTGCTCTGGGTTCAGCCTTTTAGCAGGAAAGTAGCTTCTTAAGATGCAGCTGATTCCTGATTCGATGATCCTTGCGAGTGAGCCTCCTCTGTTGCTTTCATTGAGTTTCTGTGCACTCTCATTCATACAAAGGAGGAACACAGGCACAGTCCACTCTTGTCATCCGCTAGAAGAGTTTTTCGATGAAACTCTCCAGCATAGTATAATTGCTGTTTCTGCCAAAAGCCCATCTCTATGGAGAGTGACATTGGCTACCCTCCCTGATGGAAATGGGGGGAACCTGCTGATTTAAGTTGGTATCAGAAAGGCCTCTGGTGCAGCCCTGCTCTGGAGAAAATCAATAGACATATCTCAATAGATAAATACAAATACAACAGCCTGCTCCACTGGGCTGTTTACACCTGTCTTCCGAAGTAAAATGGTAAAAGAAAGACTCGTTCCCTCTAGATCAGACTGAGTTAGGTTTAATGGTGTGACAGCTCTTCCAGCTCCACCATTTTGGTTGTAACACCCCAAAAGATGTTAAGAACAGAAGGTAATAGTCCCAACATTTGAGGAACAGTCTCTCTGAGGCAGGCACCATGTTTAACCACTCCATGTGTGACATCTTATTTAGATGTTATAGTGGCCACCTGTGGCAGCTACTGTTGCAATCCCAATGTTATAGACGGTGAGACTGAGGATCGACAAAGTCAAAGAGAAAAGGAGGTGGGGGAAGTACTGTGATGAGCACCCGCACCTGCCTGGTTCTCAACTCGGTGAATTCTGTCCCTGTCTCTTCTTCTCACTCGTCTTTAATGACATCGATCTTTTGACATTCAAAACAAATGCCCACCTGGTCATTAAATAGCCACACCAGGTCATGGAAAGCTCTCTCTGTTTTCTCCTGTGAACTAACACAGTGCTCAGTCTTCCCATGGACCCTGGGGACATGATCCTCTGCCCTTCTCTACCATCCTCTGCTGGTTCAGTTCGAGGGATTCACATCCCCAATCACAGTCAGAGCATGAATCGTGGCAGCTGTTTCATGCTTCTGTGTCTCCACCACACGATCCATCAACAGGCCAACACAGCAAGGGCCAAGAAATAGATATTTTTCTCTTGAATCAAATTTTTATGAAGTAACTGAAATGGAGCTCTGCAAATCTCTTTGCCTGTACTTTTCTCACTGTTGAACGCCGACAAGCACTTAGGCTAGAAGAATTCTTAGTCCATTGAGAAATAACTAACGACATTTGGAAAATGGCATCATATGACGTGTGATATGTATGGACTTAAAATGTTATACACACAATTAAAATATTTAGATACACGTGTCTTGATAAGGCTATATGTACACTTATGTTACGATTTGACCTGTGATACATGTCTATTAGGAGCTAAGCACTTTACTGGGAACTGTGACATGGCAACAACCTGTTGGGGATGCAAATCAAGTCAAGATGGCGCCTGGCACTTTGCCAGGAGGAGTGGTTTGTGAAGCAACGCCAGCGAGCCATTAATGGTGAGGATTCCTTATTGGCTGACTGCTGTATCTAGATGATGTTAATTGAGTCAATCTGTGTGTAGTCAGTTAGGTATATATACCTCTGCTGTCCCGCAATAAGGCGGTTCCGCTACCTTAGGAGCCCGCTACTTTGAGTTCTCGATCAGTTCCTGCTGAGTTCACTTGCAATAAAGCAGTTCCCGCTTCAACCTTCAAGTTGCTTGTCACCTCTCAGTTATTATGCCCAGCCGGACTGCGGCAGCAACCAAGCATAATGTCATTTTTATGGAACTTTTCATCTAAAAGTGCTGCAGTCCAGCTGCAGCAAAATAACCGTGGGGGTGAAGAGCACCTTGTGTACATTGATATAGCAGGAGTGGGAGCCGTTTATTGTAGGACAGGAGGGGTATATATACATTCCACACAGCTTATCTTAATTAACATAAACTAGATACAGCAGTCAACCAATAAGGAATCTCCACACTTAATGGCTCGCTGGCATTACTTCACAAGCCACTCCCCCTGGCAAAATGCCAGGCGCCATCCTGACTTGTTTACAGACCCTAACATTTCCCCCTTTTGTTTAATTTGAATAACGACCATAGTGGTTTTTACACAAACACCATAAATAATCTGCTACAAGCAGAAGGGGAGGATACAAAATGCCACAATACCAAGCCAATTGATGGCTCCATGCAAGAAGCCCTTGGAAAAATTATACCAGCAATACACCATTAGCAAACATACCGAGTTACAATTTGTTGTAGATTACAGTTTGTTGTCTGTCTCAGTCCAGGTAAAGCAGTGTCTCAATAGATTAACTCACAGTCCAGGTAAATCACAGTCCAGGTAAGTTCTGTAGGCAGCTAGCTTAAATTACAGTCCAGGTAAGTTCTGCAGGCAGCTAGCTTAAATCACAGTCCAAGTAAGTTCTGCAGGCAGCTAGCTTGATCCGAAGTCTCATCCCATTCTCAGTAACACTGGAAATTCTTCCACTCTCGTCCTCACCAGCACTGGGACGAAGGCAGGAACTCTGGCAATGATGCTAAAGAAAATCCTGTAGCATTCTACTAAGAAAACAACCTTCTGAACAATTTAGTACATTATCTCAAGTTTTTTTTTACATTTGAAATAAGCCTTAATAGTGCTCATTACTCATTAGCCTCCAGGTGTGGGAGAACCATTGTAGTTACTGACATTGGAAATGACCAAACCTCAGGGACAAGGGCCGTCCTCGCCTGCAGCGTCCCGGGCAGCCCCAGATGGCCCCGAGAGAGTCTGGGGAGTGTCCCGGACTCAAAACTGCCACTGGGCACAGGGAGCAAGAGCCTGCGAGACTGTGCCTCCAGGTCAGGTTTGGATTTGGGCTCTCGCAGTGGCATCCCGCTCCCCAGGCAGGGGGCAGAGAAGAGCCCGCTGCTGCCACTTGGAAAGTCCTTGCTGCAACGTGACCGGCTCGCGCACATGGCAGCCGCTGCACTGATTCACGCACCCTCCGGTAACGAAAAGTATTCTGTAATAGCCTTTTGCTGCAACTTTTTTCCTGATAATCCTTCCTCCTCTGAACTTTCTTCTTTCTGACTAGAGTTCCTGGGCTTCCATCAACACATGCCCTAACTGTTCTTGGTTCCACTGGGGTGCCTCCTTCCCTTAGTAATTTACTTAACACCCCTTCCATATTTTTGTCACAAAGACAATACAACATTTCAAGACAAAACAAGACACAAACATACTGTATCAATCTTCTCCATTTTCTCGAAATGGCCATTTTTCCTCTCACCCTATCTGTCTAGGGACGAGCAGATTTGCTCCCGTCCTATCTATGGACGGGCAGCTTTTTTTTTTTGGTCACTTACCCCCGGGTGTCCCTGGGCTCCCCGGACGGGCCACCAGCTGCCGCAGTCCGGCTGCAGCAAAATAACCGGGGGGTGACGAACAACTTGTGTACATTGATACAGCAGGAGTGGGAGCCGTTTATTGTAGGACAACAGAGGTATTTATACATTCCACACAGCTTATCTTAATTAACATAAACTAGATAGAGCCGTCAACCAATAAGGAATCTCCACACTTAATGGCTCGCTGGCGTTACTTCACAAACCACTCCCTCTGGCAAAATGCCAGGAGCCATCTTGACTTGTTTACAGACTCTAACATAAAAGGACACAGACCAAGTAGATAAAATTGCATATCTGTACCATTTTAGAATTTACTCATGAAAATCCAGCTGTGGTGGCTCATGCCTGCCTGTAATCCCAGTGACTCGGGAGGCTGAGGTAAGAGGATTGCAAGTTGGAGGTCAGCCTCAGCAACTTAGCAAGACTGTGTGTCAAAATTAAAAATAAAAGGGCTGGGGATGTAGCTCAGTGGTAAAGCATCCCTGGGTTCATTCCCCAGTAGTGCCTCCTTGGGAAAAATAAATAAACTACACATGACAAATTAATGTGTTGGTACACATATTGTGTTAGATAAATACAAACCCACCTAGATATATGGAATATATAATACATTTTTATTCTATGCATTTGAAAACACTTACTGAAGTATTTGCTATAATATAAGATCATCCATCGTGGTACCATATTTTGGTTTTGGAGAAAAAAAGACATTATAGAGTAAAATCAGAAAGATGTGCACCACTTCCAAAATTGAACTTCCACACGAGTTCATTTGCACCATAGCCCCAGCAGTTGCTAGGAAGGAACTTTAACCTCATTTAACCTCCACTTAATGTCACTTATAATATAGATGACAATGATGCCCACCTCTTAGAGTTCCATACGGATTTAAAAATACACTGAATGCTAAAAGCTTGATTCAGGCACACACTGGAAGTCCTCATCCCGTCCACTATTATTATTAAGGAGGGGTGTGGGGAATAGCAGCCAGCAGTGATTTCTGTCTGATGGCTTTCTGCCGGAGACCTGCTGGAGACAAGCTCCAAGCTCTTCATGTCGTGATCTCTCCAAACCCCAATGAATGTGTGAGCCAAGGATCTGTCTTCCTGACTGCTTCACCTGTCCCTCCTTTATTAGCATAGTGACAGCACTTTAGGTAGACGAGAAATGTCTCTGCTTCCCAACAGACAGAAATTTTCTTTTCCTAAGCACCTTCCATAGCCGAGAAGGTGACCAGATACTAAGGAGTGTCCTGGACAACAGAATACTGGGTCCAGAACAACTCTTGGGGCAAAAGGTAAATCAATGCCGTTACCTGGCTGATGGGCTTCACACGACGCAAACAAAGAACCAGAGTTTTCTAGTTAAGTCTAAAAATCAATGACTACTTCCAGTAACCAGAGAGGTGAACTGAGTTCACTCCAGAGAAAGTTCCAAAACACTCACTGATATGTATTGGCTCCTGCTGCCCAGGAGATCTAGCCTCTGAATAGCCATTTACATCTCTTGTAAGGCAATTCCCACTTTATAAACAGCTGCTGTTTTGGTTTGGGTGTGCAGTATCCTCCAAAGGGCTCATGTGCTGGAGGCTTGGTCCTCGATGCAGCAATGTGCAGAGTGGGGCTGTGGGAAGTGACGGGATCATGAGGACTCTGACCTCATCAGCAGATTAGTCCACTGATAGCTGAGTGGTGGAGACTGTAGGAGTTTTGTTGGAGGAAGTAGTCACTATGGGCATGTCCCTGGGCACAGTATCCTATCCCTGACTCCCACTCCTCTCTCTCTGCCTATGCTACCATGAGCTGAGCAACCTTCCTCCTCCATGGTCTTCTGCCATGATGCGCTGCCTGCCTCAGGCTCTGAGCAATGCAGTAGGTCAACCAGGACTGGAAAACTCTGACTGTGAACCAAAATAAATCTTTCCTTCTTCCAGTTGTTTTTCTCAACTATTATAGTCACTGGGATGCAAATCTGGCTAGCTCAGCAGCAGGTGTGTGTGTGTGTGTGTGCGTGCATGCACGTGTGCCTTGGCTCCCAGCAATTCCGAGGAGGAGGTCTTCATTCTAGAAATCCCTATGTTTCTGTGTGTGGGCCCAGAACTGCCACACAGTAGGGATTCAACAAAATGTTCTTACCATTTGTTGAGTGAATCAAGAAGTAACTTTGATCAAGAGCAGCTCTGTGTTGTGCAAGTTGAATGAACAGAATCTGGCTGTCGCATCTCTTTGCAGATGGAGGCCTGAGTCACCTCTTAAATGCAAAACTCTTTCTGCCTCCTGGAGCCCAAGTGAATCTCCTGTCATGAGCTTCCTCCCTCTCCATGCAGCTGACTCATTGTCACCTCTGAGCTACTTCCTTCTAGACCTGTCAACTGATGCAGCCCCCCATGTCCTCCTCTCACCCCCAGCCAGTCGTCTTTCAAACTCTGGAGGAAAAGCTGCAGTTTGTAGCATGTCCATCAGCATCTTTAGTTCCTATGGACCACCTCTCTTACCAAAATCTCTACTGACCATCTGCCGCAATCCCATGTCCAGCATTTAATAATCTAGAGCATTTTCTTTCCTGCTTTGTACCTGAAATTGCATTTATCCAGTGAGAATGCAGGCTTCTTGCAGAGCCAAAATTATTCTACCTAGAACTTCCATGCAACTTTTCTATAGTAAAATACTAGCAAAATACAGCATGGAGAAAAAAGTGATTATAGATTTATTGGAGATTATTTCCCTGTGTAGAAATAAAATGGTTACATAACAGAAGAAGCAGAGAGTGAGAGAAGGGTGTGTGTGGGGAGAGAGAGAGAGAGAGAGAGAGCGAGCAAGAGAGAGAGAGAGAGAGAGAGAGGTTTGCCTAAAAAATAAGATACCCCAATTCTTTTGCCAACTAGTGTTCTTGCTAACAGTCTTTCACTCTTGATCTTGAAGCTCCTTATTCAAGCATAGAGAGCCTATCACAAACATCACATAAATAATAGATGCTAAAATGCTTTTCTGGGCCACAGACGTTGACCTTGTTTGATAATCAATGATGGACTCCAATACCCTGGAACCATGAGAACCCAGCTTTGTGCCCTTTCCACTAGTCTACATTTATAAGTTCTGTTTTTGAAAGCCTGAAATTTACCTGAATTTCTCAGTGAAAGAATATTTTCCCCTGGGGGCTCCAATATTATGCTAGAAATGAAATTTAGTATGGCAGGTATAGTAGAGATGAAAGAGGGTCCTCACTCCAGCATTATAAAGAAAACCCAGCTTTTGCCCTCAAAGGTTGTTACTAACATATCCCTGTTTTCTCTGTAATTTTTCAAAAGCTTGCTGTTGCCAAAGGGTAATGCAACATATCTAAGATTTAGTGAACACTTACTATGTGCCCAGTTTTCTTCTAAGGACTTTACTTATATTATGGCATTTAGTCCTCAGAAGCATACCTTGAGCAAAGAGCTGTGATTATTTCCATACTACAGATGTGAAGACTTAGAGCAGATAAGTTTTTGGAGAGGATAAGTAAGTCATTTAACCTCCCTACTAAGTGACAGTGTTGTGATCCCACCATCAGGAGTCAGAATCACACCCTTGTGCTCTAAATCACTGTGATAAACAGACTCCCTGATGGTGAGGTCATGAAGTGAAGTACCCCTGGTTTTCCTTCCTCATCAGTCTTTCCTAAGGAAGCTGCATGTCACGTTTTCCTTAGAAACCACTACTCCTAAGCTTCTGTCCACACTTTGTTTATAGCAACTGATTTAATGATGGTCTTTTGACCCAAGTTCAGTGTGAGATTGATTGCCAACATGATCCCGGGTTTTCACCTACCTGCATCCCTGCCCTTTATGACGTCTCTGCAGCTTTCCCCATGATATTCCCTGAGTCCTCTCAATATGGATGAGTCCTTGTGGCTTAATTTGGTTCTGTGCTGCTTCTAAGTCTAGGCCGCAAGATTTCTTGAGAATTTCCACCTTAGAACCATAGCATTGCTTTGATAAATAACTGGGACAAGCTGGTAGAAGAAGAGAGACACGTGGATGAGAACCTCATTTCTCTAGGTAAAGTTACTCAAGTACAGCCAATCTGTAATGTCCCAAACATGCAGAGGACCTGGGCATGGTCACCAGAACCTCCAGCTCTCTCAGAAATGATTGAGCCCAACTGAGACCAAGGGAACCACCCACACAGTCTGCAGTCGTGTGAGCAGTGATGAATGATTATTGCCTTATAAACTGTGAGTTTGAGTGATGTTTCATGAAGTAAGAGTTAACTGACACATCTAGCTAGAGAGATCTTCTGAATTTTTTGGTGTAGCTACTGGGAAAGAAATAATAATTATTGGTTGATATTATTAAACAATTAGGACTTAATTTGAATTGTTGTTGGTCATTTATACCCAAGATGAGCTTGCTTTAAAAAATATTAACACAGGCAAAAACAGATATGAAAAGTTAAGGAAACTCATTTTAAAAAAATTAATTAATTAATTTGTTCTAATTTGTTACACATGACAACAGAATGCATTTCAGTTCATAGTACACATATGGAGCATAAGTTTTCATTTCTCTGTACACAAAGTATTTTCACACCATTTATGTCCTCATCCATGTACCTAGAGTAATGATGTCCATCTCATTCCACCATCTTTCCTACGTCCATGCCCTCCCCCCTTCCCCTCGTTCCCCTTTGCCCTATCCAAACTTCCTTCATTCCTCCCTTATCCCCCCACCCATTATGGATCAGCATCCACTTATCAGAGAAAACATTCAGCCTTTGTTTTTTGGGGATTGGATGACTTCACTTAGCATGATATTCTATAGAATATCCATTTCTAGAATATTCTAGAGAACTTCATCTATTTGCCTGCAAATGCCATGATTTCCTTCTTTTTAAATGCAGAGTAATATTCCATTGTGTATATATACCATAGTTTCTTTATCCATTCATCTATTGAAGGGTATCTAGGTTGATTCCACAATTTAACTGTTGTGAATTGTGCTGTTATAAACACTGATGTGGCTGTGACCTATAGTATGCTGTTTTTAAGCCCTTTGGGGATAAACTGACGAGTGGGGATAGCTGGGTCAAATGGTGGTTCCATTCCAAGTTTTCTAAGGGATCTCCATACTGCTTTCCAGATTGGTTGCACCATCAGTTCCATCAGCAATGTAAGAGTGTGCCTTTCTCCCCACATCCTCGCCAACACTTATTGTAACTTGTATTCTTAATAACAATTTTGACTAGAGTGAGATGAAATCTTGGAGTAGTTTTGATTCGCATTTCTCTAATTGCTAGAGATGTTGAACATTTTTTTTTCATATATTTGTTGATTGATCGTATATCTTCTTCTGAGAAGTGTCTGTTCAGTCCCTTAAACTATTTATTGATTGGGTCTTTTTTGTTTTTGTTTTTTTAGTGCTAAGTTTTTTGAGTTCTTTATATATACTAGAGATTAGTGCTCTATCTGATGTGCGTGTGGTAAAAATTTGTTCCCATTCTATAGACCCTCTCTTCACCTCACTGATTGTTTCTTTTGCTGAGAAGAGGCTTTTCAGTTTGAATCCATCCCATTTATTGATTCTTGATTTTATTTCTTGCATTTAAGGAGTCCTGTTAAGGAAGTCAGGGCCTAATCTGATGTGATGAAGATTTGGGCCTACTTTTCCTTTTATTAGATGCAGCATCTCTGGTCTAATTCCTAGGTCCTTGATCCATTTTGAGTTGAGTTTTGTGCATGGTGAGAGATAGGGGCTTAATTTCATCTTGCTGCATAGGGAAGGGAAACTCATTTTTTGATAACATGTTTTGAGTACCTGATGCAGTAATACCTGAAGACAGTGTACTCTTGAATTTCAGTGTAATGTGAAGTTAAAAATCCTTTTTTTTTTCTTAAAATGGCTGGCTTTGGGGCCTTCCCTCTGTAAACATTCTTACCACTGTAGGCTTTCCAGCAGGTTTTAATGTACATCAAGTGCCTCGTCTCTCTTGGTCCCTTGTAACATTCTCATCCTAGAACATTCTTTGCTCATATCTTTACCCATAGCTTTATCATTTGAAGTCAAACCTTCCTTCATCATTTTGAAAGTGAGATCAAGGGATAGGATACTAAGAATGGAGTCGGAAGAACACTACGTTTTAGAACAGATGAGAACCGAGGTCAGCATCATTGATTCACTCATAGAACAAGGAATTGTTGGTGACTCCCTGCGTGTTCTCTGGGTCTTGGGATGACAGAGAAGACAGACAAGGGTCCTGCTGACAGGAAGCAGTTTTTCTAGAGAAGGAGGAAAATATAACAAAAGAATTTAGAGGCCAGGTGATTTCAGCTAAAGATTAGTGTTTTAAAATCAATTCAGCAAGATGGCGGTGAGTCAGTGACTTGTGGAGTTGGAGTCACGGGCAGTGGCTCTGGGGAGTGAGTTGAACAGAGGCCTGGCGGCTGAGAGGAAGTGGGCCTGAGCCATCTGGGAGAGGAGGCTTCAGGCAGAGCTCAAATGCCATCAAAGAAGGCTGAGACTCTGGGCGGTGAGGACAAAGATCAAATGCAGTGAAAGGAGGTGGGCGTGGGAGGGGTTGGCAGGACACAGGCCAGGGAGCTGGCCAGGCTTCAGTCCAAGGAGAAGGCAGTGTTCTGACTGTAGTTTGAGTGTTACACAAAGTCCCTGGGGTTTTTAACAGGGGACTAGCAAGAACCATTTTTGGTTTTAAATTGTAGAAACTACTTGAAAGGCGAATTATAGGAGCAGGAGTGACCACAGGGAGACACGTGTAAAGGCTTTGTGGCAATTCAGTAAGATAACAGTGGACGCTCGGACCATAGAGGGAGCAATCCTGACAAAGAAAGGTTTGAGACTCCTATACAGCAGACAGACGGAACCAGGGATGGCCAGCGTAGCATTACTGCACACGCACACAAATGCACACACGCACAGACACACACACACACACACACATACACACATACACATTCACACTAACCAGGTTGAAGGTCAAATAGTATCACGTAAGAATTCAGAAATGGGTATTCCCTCCCCCCTTTTTTGGTACTTTAACAAGAAATAAATGCACAAGAAATATCTAAGACACATTCAGGCTCATTTATACATATAAATTTAACTTTATTTGGATAGTTACACTCTGCATGTAATTTTCTCTTTTTTTTTTACTTGATGCTAAATGTATATATGTAAAATGCTTTTATTGAATGCCTACTCTCTGCCAAAGACTTTTCTAGGAAAAGAGAGTTAAGCAGAGAGAGAGAGGAAAAAAAGGACCAAAAATCATAGATCTCATTGAACATACATTCAGTTTGGGAAGGGAAAGAAGAAACAAGACAATTATAATGCGTAGGTTCCAGGTGTTGATTGAAAGTACAGGAGAGCATGGGGAGGGCTTGACATTTTAGAGATGGAAGTCACAAGCATATTTCTATTATCTTAAATAATTAACCAAACATTTTAATGATTCCTCAATATCCATTATGCTAGCTAAACTTTCAAATCCTATTTTTAATGACTGCATATATTCACTGTATTCAATATTCCTATCGAATTAGGACACTTTTATTGCTTTTAATTTTCTCTACTATAGATAATTATGGATAATTCTCTACAGACACCTAGATTTCTCATATTCCCTTTGGCATGAAAGTACTTACGGCTCTTAAAAAACTGTACCAAAATGCCTTCCAGGAAGAGGGCCCCATCTGTATTCCGAACATCATTATTTAAAGATGACTTCCTGTTGAACACTAACTTGGGGCTTTTGTTTCATGAGACAGCAGAAGCAGGAAATATCGCCACAGCTGAAAGGACAAAATATTTGTTTATTTTTGAATAAGAGAAGCTACAAGGTCCCTGAACCTGAAATCAGCATTTTTAAGCAGAGAAGTTGATACTCAGAGGAGAGAAGCCACTTGGCCATGTCACCAGAGAATTGCTCACAGAATCTGGACAACACTCTACATTATCTAACTTACAGTCTGAGATGCCTTTCATTCCTTAATTTGATCATTTTTGCCAAATGGACAGACTTCAAAGTGTCCAAGAGAATTTCTTGTATACGCAGAAAGATCATGATTTAATAGCCCCTGAAGATCCATGCACCCGCTGGATGCAGTGGTGCACGCCTGTAATCCCAGCGGCTTGGGAGGCTAAGGATTGCGAGTTCAAAGTCAGCAATTTAGTGAGATTGAGCAACGCAGCAAGATCCTGTCTCTAAATAAAATACGAAAAAAAGGGCTGGGGATGTGGCTCAGTGTTTGAGTGCGTCTGGTTCAATCCCCAGGAGCATTAAAAAAAAGAAGAAAGAAGAAGAAGAAAAAAAAAAGATGCATGCATGCACCCGGCACTCCTTTCAGTTTTTGTGGAATGCTTTGTGCAGCTGTGGTGTTCAGTACCAAGGAGAGCTCCAGCAAGCATGTGGCCCCTGATGCTTTTCAGACTATGAAGCTTATTATCCTGAATAATTTCATATTGCGTGCCTTTGTTTCTGTCCCTAGGGAAGACCTTTATAAACCTTAAGAGATCTGGCATGTTGATGCTAGTCCTGATCCCGTAGAATAGCAGCATAGACCTAATCTCAGAAACTTTTAGCTGTTCCACCCTCTTAGGGCAGGCCACTGAATTCTATGTAGTTAAATGCATGTGAGTAGAAAGGCCGTGTGCCACCTTCAGCTCTGGGACACAAACCTGGTATGCACTTTCCTCTAAGGTCATTTCCATTGGGATATTAGAACTCAGCTACCTTGGAAGTCACATGTTGTACTGGAAAGGTCTGTTACAAACCTAGTCTTTAGATGACTGAGTGGAAAAGATTCATTGCTAACCTGGTTCTCATGAGAAAGAAGCAAACATCGTGTGTGTGTGTGTGTGTGTGTGTGTGTGTGTAAGCTGTTGAATTCTTGAGTTCTATTTGCTATAGTCATTCATAGTAGTCACAGTAGCCAGCTTTTTGTTGCTGTTATAAAAATATTAGACACAAGCAACTTAAATGAGGAAACATTTATTTTGGCTGATGGTTTCGGGGGATTCAGCTCATGGTCAGCTGGCTCCCAGACAGAACATCATGGCAAAAGGGCACAGAGTAGGAAAGCTGCTGAACTCGTGACAGCCAGGAAGCCGAGGGAGAGCAGGGACGGGGGGAAGATGAACCATTACAGGACATGCCCGAGTGGTCTACCTCCTCCCACTAGGCTCCACCTCCTAGTGTCCATTCAGCTGTCACTGGATTCACCCATTGATGAAGACGGAGCCCTCACAAGTCAGTCCCAAAGCCCCACCTCTGAACACCTGGGGCTTGGGGGACATTCCAAACCTTAATAGCAGTTTACCCTCCTCCATCCTACCACGGTTCTTTCCTTCATGAATATAGAAGTTTTCTGCATTCATGGGAAACCCTCCTAAGAGCTGATAATCTCAATGGAGTCTATATCTCAAATTCTCTCTCCCATTACGCTTCCTTTGTTTTTCGGGAAGGTATCTGAGCTCTTAATACGTGAAAGTAGCACCCACTTAACAGAGCATGTTTGACTTTTCTCCCTTGCATACCCCTCATCCCAACGACCTTAAAAATGTCTTATCTTTCCTTCTTTCTTCTGTTAGAAGAGGTACTCTCAGAGATATATTCTCCATTCCAACTTCTCTCACCTTCCAACCTAACTGCGGGAGTGTTGTTTTTCTTATAGCACCAATCTCTCATTCTGTGTTGCGTTCAACCTTTCTGCCTATCACAGTGGTTTTCTTGTCCTTATCCATCAATCAATCTCCTTTCCTGCTTTTTGCTTCACTCTTTTCTTTCTGACTGCTATCTTTACCTGCATTCTTCCTTCACTGACCACCAAAATATGAGGAAGGTGATCCCCACTCCCCCCAGTGTATCAACTCTCACTTCAGCACCTCCTCTTTCCTCTTTAGATTGGTGTGTCCCATGCTTTCCAAAGAACTGCTCTGGCAAAAGTCACAGTTACAGTATCAATGGTGTTTTCTGTTTAACTTTTGGCTTCTCTCTCCCTTTTGACCTGTTTGTCATGTAAAATCTCCTTCCTCTCTCAGCTAGTGGGACCCTCCATGTTCTGTACGTTTCTGTTTCTTCTTGGTTGACACCTCTTTCTCTAGCCCTGTGCTGAAAGCATGTGTTCCCTAAGGTCTTGACTTCAGCAACCACGAGCTGTGTTCTTTTGCCAACACTATTTTCTGGCTGCTCTAATCATATTGAAGTAATTGCGGGCTTCAAATTTGAACAAGTTCTGTGACATTACTCTTGACTTCATTTCTTGACTATTCAGTACAGTCATGCACCTTGTTACCAATCAAATTCTACAACCTCTATGAAGCTTTCTCTGAGTCCCTCAGATGGCAAAAATCCTATCGCTATTAAAATTCTTTTAATATTTGTATAATGTGGTTATTTGAGTAGTTTCCAACACGTAGCCAGCCCTTATCAACTGTTTCCTTCAAAAAAAGAGAAGAGAAAAGAAAGAAGTATGGACACAGAGATACTATTTTTCTCTGGATAATTTTGGGGAGCTGCACACAATAGAACATCCACAGTTCGTGACCATCAGGATCCTGAATAGAAATTGCACTTTCCCTTCCCAAGGTCTCATGCATCAAACTCTGGGTGTGTTCTGTGCCATTTTTCCCCCTTTCTCTTTGGAGAGTGATGGATCAGACTCATCATGGTATTCAATTAATTTCACACAGTCGGCTCCTGAGGGAGTTTGTACCCAATGTCCTCTAGCCGATGATCAATCATGCTCTCGTGGTGCATCCAAGGCAGCAGGCGGCCGGCCTCTGACATGCTCCAGGTTGTCGAACAGAATGTGTCCCATCCAAGCAGGAAAGGTTCTGGTGACCTTTGATGGCATTTGAGGGAAGTCATTTGCTCTGGCTTTTCTGAGGCCATATTGATCTCTGCCCAGGATTCAATTTTAGACAAACAGGCGACATAATTTATGTAAACTGGGCAGGTAATTAAACTCTCCTCCCAGGCAAAAAGGTCAGAGCAGAATATTTAAAGTTTCATTTCTAAGTGGAAGCAGTTAGCTGAAAAAAGAGAAAGAAATCTCCCTGGGACTGTCATATCGCCAACTGTTACCCTGTAAATTACTGGACCCAAATTGTCTTGCTAGAAGTAAGTCTGAGTTCTCTTTGCTGAAGAGGCTAGAAAAGGAGAGAATACTCATTAAGCAGAGTCTTCATATTTAAAATGAATGATGAGTGGATTATGGTGCTACATTGTGATAAAACATTTAATAACATTTTCAGAGCGATTTTAAAACTATATCCAGACCTTAAAAATTTGCAAGTTCAGCACAAAAATTTCTTTTATTCACCCTGAACAATGTGAGAGTAATACGCTCATATGATAATGTCCCATCACTTTCAAATAATTCAGTATTCATTTTCTATAAACAAGAGTGTTCTCCTGTATAATCACAAAACAACCATCAAGATCAGGAGATAACAGTGATACATGACTCTCATTTAATCCTCAGACCCCATTTCAATCCCTCCACGTGTTCCGATAATGTCCTTTACAGCAAAATATTGCATTTAGTTTTGTGTTTAGATATTATTTCTCTTTAGCTTCTTTCCATCCGGAGCAATTCCTCAGCCCCATTTGACTTTCATGACCCTGGCTTTAGTGAAAGATTAGAGAGTTACTTTGTAGAATGCCTGCTTTATTATTTTAATTACTAAGCTCATAGTATGTACTTTTGGTAGGGATATCACTGAAGTGACATTGGTTCCTCCTCATTGTATCCTTTCTGGTCACAGTGATTTCTACTAGTCCCACACTTGTGATTACTGGATTAAGTCAATTCTTCTAGGCTTTACCATTGCAGAGTTTTTCTTTCCCTATTATGGATAAAAAATGTGTTGAAGGAGGTACTATGTATGACTCTCTATAAATATATAGTTACACACCAGTCTTTCAGCTTATTCATTGATATATTTATATCAGAACAAACATTGGGATTGTCTAAGGCCAGGGAAGTCCCTACAGGCTGGCTTATGTGCCCCTGATGCATCTCCACTCATCTTTGATGATCTCTTTACATTCTGGCCAAGAAACATGATCCAGGGAATTTAGTACTTTCCCTGTCCCAGTCTTGGGAGCAGCCACTGCTCCACAGAACCTCATTCCTTTTAGTGGGAAACAATATTTAGAAGCCAAGGCGTGGTTGCAATGTGTGCTCATCATGATCAGATGCTGACCCTCCATTGTGGGCAAAGCTAGGGAACAGATCATTTTTTATGTATACGAGGTATGTGTATTTGCACATTTACATCTTACTTGCTGTGTGTATTCTCTAATCTGGTGAAAAAAAATCACAAGATTACGTCAATACCTCCAATTCCATCAGTACCACAAGTTTCATTCTGATTTTCTTTTTGTATTTTCCTTTTCCTTTTCCACTGTGAGAATCTAGGCCCCCATTATCCTTAATGTTCCTGCTTACTTAATCATTTCCCTGAAACCAATCTCCTTTCGTAGCTCTGCCCCTCACTCGGGCAGAGTCCACCCATTATTCAGCCTGGGTTCTCATGGCCTCCATAGGTCACTGCCTGCCCAGGTCTGTGACCCTTCAAGGACACCTTCTCAGCCTGCCAGGTTCTGACACACCTACCTGCCAATACTGCTGCTCCTCCCCAGGCATGGATACCTTCTTCTTCCCAACTGGAGCCCAGGGCTGCAGGTTCAGTGGCTGCTGCTGGGGCCTCTAGGTCTGGTATCCCCTGCCTTCTCACCCTACCCTGCCTCTAATTTTCTGCACTAGGGGCAACTGTTTTCCTTCACACAGAAGCTCTTTTCACCTTCTGAGGCTCTGACACTGGGCCCTCTACACCAGCACTTCCTCATCCTTCTTGGGCTCCAATGCCCCATGCCAGGTGGGCAGCACATGTAGTACTCACCCTGCTCAGAATGCAACAACCCTACAGGATGATACTGCCACATCAGTGCCCTACAGAGGCCTTACACCCCAAGCAGCTATCTCATCCCAAGGAGCTTAACGCCCAACTTAGGTTCCAACCCTCTGTGCTGGGCCACCCCGAGGGGTACACACCTTCCCAATCCTGTGCTGGGCTCCTTTGCTCAGCCCTTCCACCCTGACGCTGCCCTGCCTAGCCTCATCTCATCATTTTTGCATGGCATTATTTGGGAAGGAAACAGGGAGAAGTTACTTTATGATTTTATTTAAGAATTTCTCTATTTTTTAAAAACTTTCCTCTCTCTCTCTCTCTCTCACATACACACACACACACACACACTAAAAAAATCTGACATATTTGTCAGAAACTGGGCTTTAAAAAACTGTATTCTGACATTCATTTCTATTTGCCTAAAGACTCCCAATCTCCTTGTTATCTAATGGTCTAGTAAAAGCAGTTAATTTCCATATTCTTCCTAGGTAGATATGATTTTCTGATATTATGATATTAACATCTGTAAAATCAGTGTTCCTAGCAGAAAACAATGGCACATGGAATTAGGATAATTCAAGTAAGGTGTAATAGAGGGATTGTTAAGAAAGATGTGGCCAAAGTGAAGAATTCACAAGGGAACATGCTGGACCCCAGAGGTCTTGTGTTTTGGGCTACGTGTTCAAAATCCCGTGGTTCCCAACCTACTCCCCAGCATGAGTGGGTCATGCTAACCCCACAGGGCTTAGGACACATCCACTCATGATCTTTCCAAGCTGTTTTCTGTGCTCACAGAGGTTTTCCTTGTTTTTTTTTGAAGGTGTAACTTCCCTTAAATCTCATCCTGTATTCTCGCTCCTACTGTGTGATTTCCTCTATAAACATTCCTTCAAGTTCTAGTTTTTGATAGAGAAAACAGATGAATAAAAGAAAGCAAACAAGCAAGAAAGAAAACCAGCTGTGTGAATCCTGAGAAATCTTTTTTATTTATTCCAGCGTGCATTCAAGGTTCTTATTGTCCTATAGGAGCAAACAGAGCTCTGTTTTGAAGTCAGAGTTCAGCAGCAATGTCTTCCTCTGAGCGTGTTAGATGCAGAGTAACTGCAGGGCACTCAGAACTAGCAGGGGTCAACATGAATCAACAAATTGTTTACCATGATTTTTCTGACTCCAAATATATTTTGTTCCCACTTAGAACTCCGTTGTCCCATCTACCTCAAAGATGTTATATGACACTATGAGCTGTAATTTATTCACATAATATGAATCTCTGCTTGTGAAAACTATGGTTATTTTGTGTAACACAATTATACGCAAAATAATAATATTTTATTATCATAGCCTTGTTTTTGTGGACACTTTAACTACATTCAATATTTTAAAATATGTCATAGTTGAGATTTTTGAACCTGCCCTAAAAGTTAGTGATCGATTTGGAATCAAATCATTCAATGTATCGTGTAGTCGTCCGCATGCTAACTCAGTGATTGCTGGAGAGAGGCTGCAGGAGGAGCACCACTGGCGTGTCACTTCAAGGAAGAGCTCACTGTTGAGCTGTGAGGAAGGAAGTCACGTGACATGCTCCAGCTGCAGTACTCTTGGAGTTGGCCACAGCATTGGAGGGGGCCACACTCTCCAGGGGCATTGGGACCTTGACATTTCTGCCCCATACAGGGGGAGGGAGTTAGGGTGCAGGATTTCTCACATGCAACCTTTGTTCCAGAGCTCCCCATCGTGCTGGCTGAGACTTGGTCACATCTGCATTGCATTGGGAGGCTCTTCCTGTCAAACCTGCTTCTTCCTCTTTCCCAGGTTTGCCTCCCACCCCATTAGTTTCCTGCAGTTGTTACTGTGCACCTCAGTCTCATTTTTGGAGGCCTCACTCAACAGAGAAATGCTAAGGAGAACGTAAGGAGAAACTCCAGGCTCCAAGTAACAACAAGTATTCCTTTGTTTATTGAGCTGTGCTGTGTGTTGGAAAATGTTCCAAGTCCTACAAACATGAAGATGCATGAGACGTGTTCCTTGCCTTCATGGGCCTCACAGCCTAACAAGCAAGATGAACGTGACACTCAAGACAAATTCTAATGAAGACAAATTTGAAGACAAATTCCTTGATTGTCTGCCTTCACTTCAGTTTTAATATTTTTTTTTCATTAAAAGTTTAGAACCTAAAAGACAACTGAGATAATTCACAAATAGGTAACAAGTTACACAAAGGTATAATGAGGACCCTGGAAAATTTAATGGGCTTATTAAAAACCTTTTATATAGGGAATATCATTATAGGATAGATAGGAAATGGGGTTGGTAAACAAGTCTTTTAGGAAAATTGACTTATTTTGTCACTTGACTTAGTACAAGGAATATCTTTTATATCCTAGTTTTCAAATTGTAATTGGTATAATGATAATGACCAATCACTTTATCCAATTGTTGAGAGACCTGCAAGTTGTTTTGTTCATAAAGAAATAACATCCGTATGAAGAATATTAAGCTATGATCAATCTGATTATTCTTTGAATATATTTCCCAAATTATAGACTCACTCATTAGAAGTTTAAAAAAAACACTGATTTTACTTAACCCCCCAAATACCAAAATATTGACTGATGGAAACAATTACTCCCTTCAATGAGAAGAATATAGTGGATTTTCAGAAAATAGTTTTGTTTATGACTATGCTTCAATGAAGAAAAAAGTGGAAGAAACATACAAGACTTCAGCTGAGTGTAATTGAGACACAGAAACAATCCATAGTCCTAGGAAGGAGAGTTTTCTAGAGGAATTTCAGTTTTCACTGAAAAAAATGTGTGGCTTTGAAAGAAATGTAAATCTACAGTGAAGTTCTAAAGATGATATAGTGCATTTGGCAGCATTGTTAAACTACTACTAACCAAGTTCTTGATACCTTTTCCATTAATGCTCTTGGTCTTCCCGGGTTCATCCAATCCAGGTACCACACTTGGGGTCCATGTCTCCATATTCCCCTCTGTTCTCTTAGTTTTTTGTGACCTTGACAATGTTGAGGAGTACTCACCAGGCACTTTGTAGATTAGGTGTAAAATGCCAAGATATCAATATGGTTATCAGTGTGATATTAACCAGGACCATTTGGCTAAGTTCATGTTTGCCCGACTTCTCCACTGAAAAGTTTCTCTCCCCATCTTCTTCTATTCTTTTCTTTCTAAGTGAGTCACTAAGTCCAGCCAACCATGTGGGGTAGGAATTAAGCTTCACTTCCTTCCACTTTTAAATATTTTTTCACATTTATTATTTAAGGAACAAGACTAGGATATCAAAGTAGAGTCAGCTCTGATCATTATACATTGTATACATGTATTGAAATGTCACATGGTACCCCTAAATTGGTACGATCACTATTTGACAGGCTGTGGATACAGCTCCATGGTAGAATGCTTGCCTAACATGTTACAAGGTTCCACTTCTATCCCCAGCAGTTCAAACACAAAACCAAAACGAAACAAATCTCTATGGAACTATTTGGTAATTTTAAAAAAACTTAAATCAAGTGCATGAATCAAGAGACGATGCAAAATTTGGAAGGTTTGAGAATAATAATAACAACAACAATAGTAATAGTAAATGCTTTCATTCCTTGTGGGTCTGTTACATATTCTAGGCTCTGTGTCATTGCCTTATATATACTTCTCTAATTTTAACTGTACCCTATTTTTAGTTACCTGAAGTCACAGAGACTCAGGGTTATGGTTTGGATCTGGGGTGCTCTCCCAAAGCTCCTGTGTTAAAGCAGGAAAACTCAGAAGTGAAATGAATGGATGGTGATCAGTTCATCCTAGTTTGAAGGCACTGACTGGGTGTTAATTGCAGACAGGTGGGACATGGCTGGCAGAGGTGGGTCACTGGGATATCCCCTGGAGGACCATCTTCTCTGTGGCCTCTTCCTCCTTCCATTGCTCTGCTTCCTGGTTCCCAAGAGGCAAGCAAATTTTGCTCCACTGTGACCTTAAGACATTTTGCCTCACCGTGGGCCCAGTGCAATGGACTCATCCAACCATGGACTAAAAGCTCTGAAACCATGAGCCAAAATAAATTTTCCTTCCACCAAATTGTTCTTATTGGGTGTTTTGGTTACAGAAACAAAAAGCTGACTAACACCCTCAAGGAGGTTTAGTCCAGGCTACTCAGATACTGATGCAAACAAGAAGCAAACCCAGGACTGTCAGATCCAATCTATCCCATTGCCTCAGAGCATCTGAGAAGACAGGAGGGGCCAGTTCCATGGCAGCCCCTCAGGAATCTAGATAGCCCAGAAAGATTGATTTGGAAACAGTGGGTAGTAAGTAAGGGGTTTAGTCCAAGTAGTTGATTTAGGCTAAAAGCAATGTCACATTTGGAAGGAAGGTTAGGTAGGCCAAATGCGGCTACTTTTCTTACAAACAAATCATTCCCTTCTTTATGTACATCTGTCTGTGGCACTTGTCAGATATTGTTAATTCAGAAGCCATGTCTGTCTCTCTAGCATTAGCCCATAAGCATTAGGGAAGAGGTGCCCGGCCTGTACGTTCTCTATGGCTCAGTATCTAGCACGGGTCCTCTTTCTTCCTGACTGTTTAAGCAGTGTTTTTTGAAGGATGGGAATGAATGCATAAATGATTACATATGAAACCCCCTGATATATCAGTTTCTAAAAGTGTTCTAATCACATCCAATTATTTCTTCAGATTTCACAACAACTATTACTTGCAATGAAGTGATTGACATTAAGGTCACACAAGAGAAGGCAGTCATCCTTCTCTATTCCAGCTGGAGACAAAATTTGCCTGCAAACTTGCAATAACACCTTGGAATCAACAGTCGAAGACAGAGCTTGCTGGCTTGGCTGACTGGAAGCTAGGGTGGATTTGCCACTTGGAAGGTCAACAACAGCTACATCATCTTGGTATTTGTCAAATGAGCACTGTGGTTATGCTTTCAATATGCAACTTCCAATATTTTTTCTTCAATAACTGTCCCACTTACTTCTTTTCCTGTCCATCCAACTTCTTTATCAGTAAACGTGGTTCTGATATTTGGTTACAACAGAACTTTGGATGTTCAGATTTAAATACACACAGATTCATAATACTTTTTTTTCTGTAAAGTTTCTACTAGCATCGGGATCACTCAATATTATTCCATTTCCAGTGCTGGTATTATTAAACAGTTTGAATGCATTGAAATTGCTTTTGTTTCATTTAGTCTATCTTAAATGCATTTGCTTATAGCATTTTTAAGTTTTTGGTTTGAAGTTGCAATCATAGAAGCAGTAATGATAATCACGTACATGTGCAGAAGCGCATACTTTACAGAGAATTACCACATATATTAGCTCCCTAAGGTAGGGACAGTTAAAGAACAAATCCAGGTGCATTAAGAGATTTGGATAAGTTCATTATCAAAATCCTTCGATCTGTTTAAAGAGAAGTAGTTATAATATCTTCTGATGATTGTGATTTGATTATGAGACTTTTTTGAATATTCTCAATATACTAAGGGATGTGAAAAGTACACCCCTGGTGAAACCCACTTCTGAAGATGTATTTTTCTCTGAAGTGATGCAGTATGTGTCCCTGGAAGGGGAAGGCCCAGGTGCACTGTTGGCCTGGGCTGAGAACTGGAGCTCTCAGCAAGTGATATAACATAATGCTTCTTGTCCTTAGAGATGAAGGCTGAAACCAAGGGACACTATTGAAGACATTCAAGAGAAATATTATGCAAATTATTAGGCAGTGATGGTTGGGTAGCCATGTCCAATGGAAATACTAGAAGAATAGTTGTTTACACAGAATTAAAGAAAATAGAGCCAAGGTAAGAGAGTAGCTTGGATGTGTATAGTGAAGAATTGAATCTGGAGCAAATTCAGCATAACAGTGAGGATGACCATGTAGCATTTTATTAGATGCTGGCATCTGCTCTGGGCTTCTTACCACTCTCAGCCTAATTTCATGTTGGAGACCCTTGAGTTGTTCTGAAATATATAGAACTCTGTGCTTCATTCCCTGAAACTTGATTCATTAAAAACACTGAGTAAAAGGAAATAATTGCATTTAACATGACCTGTTCAATTTTATTGTTTCATAAGTATGTGGATATTTTTGATGACTCCTTCTGGAAGGTAAATAATAAATAATATCACCCTGCTCTTCTGAATTGATGTACCATGAAGTGCATGCAGCAGGAGAGAACTCTTGCTGTGGTCCACTTAGCATCAGTGAGTTCTGCTGTGGTGCATTCTTAGGATGTGAATGCCTTAGGCACAGGGACCACAGCAGGCAGGATCTAGGTAGAGAAGAGATGACACCTTTAAATAGAGTACGATGAGGAAGTTTAAATATTTATTTACAAATGTGTCAGAGGCATATGCTTAAGGTTCCTAAAGAATAATTATTAGAAAGGGCGCCTTTAGCATTCGTAGGCCTGAGGACTAAAGAGAAGAAGAAATTGTGGAAACCAGAGGAGGAGAGGGAAACGCCTCTCAGGGGAAGATGCTCTTAGTCCTGTCTACTCAGAACAGAAGAAGCCAGAGGAATAACCTGGCCACATTCTCTTGCTTCCCTCCTGTCTCCTGAGGATGCTCCCTATTTATCAAACCCAACCAGAACCCAAAAGGCAAGAAGGCTCATGGATAGAGTGCACACAGGACCATCTCTAGGTCATGTATCAGGAAGCACATGTGGACAGAAGGAGAGTGAATCTGGAAGCGAAAGTGGAAGGAGGCAGCACAGAGACCAAGAATTTTTTGTATTGAGGTGATTCCTTCTTCCCAGTACCTGCAATGTCTTGTAGGGATACTAACCTCAGCAAGAACTGTGAAAATTATTTGTCATCAGTGACAAATGAAGTTACAAGTCAAGAGAAGTGGAAGTAACATTTATTGGATCCCTTCTGGTTACCAGGCTTCTTGTTTTGTTTTATTGAATCTCAGAATGACTCAGTGAGATGGGTTATTATTGCAGCCACTTTACGGTTGAGAAAACAGCAAGGCAGGGAGGCTGAGTAACTTAATGTAATGGCACATGATGCAGAAATGGCGGAAGAGGAACTGGGCTGGCGACGGTGGATTCAAATGCTTCCCCTGGTACCATGCAATTCTCTTGCTTCCAACACAAGCACAGGTCAGAACCTTGAAAGATCTTCTATGATTAGGCCAATCTGAGACTGAGTTGATTCACTTTGTTACGTTCCAGGGAAATATAAGTTCATAGCTTGTTTTCACCTTACAGAGCTAGTAATCTTGAAGATATCACAATCTCCCTTGGCAAGGTGGCCCCCACGCTAAAATAAAAGCCATAATTCATCATGTGTTCATTTATTCATTTGTTTTCCCATTTATTTATTTATTAAAAAGTGACTTTGTTCTAGTCCTAGACATCATAGCTATAAATAAGCTGAAGTCCCTGGTTATATAGAATATATCTTTATGGGGGGGGAATGAACAAACAAATAAACAATAGAAATTATAGGTAGTGATAAGGACATGCAAAGAACTAAAGTGGGTGATATGATAAAAGAGGTGACTGGCTGTCTTAATTTGGATGGTCAGAAAGAGCCCTTCTGAAGATTTTAGTTTTCATTAGTAATGTTTGTATGGTCTCAAACAGTCAGCTTTGCCAAAAAAAAAAAAAAAAAAAAAAATCAAAGGCCAGGGGATTCTCCGTGGTGAGAATAGCTGGTAGAGAGGAACCCCAGGAAATGAAAGGAGTTTGGACAAGTGAAATTGGTGAACTAGGGAAAGCTTTGTAAGACATGGAATGGAAAAGGGGAATGGGCACCGGATCACAGAGAAGGTATCATCCATTCAGTGATGGGAAGATGTTGGAAGGCTTGGAGAAGGGAGCAGGGTGGGTGCAGGGCTGGAAAGCATTTCTCTGGCCACTTTCTGTATGGCCGAATTTGGAGGGAAGGAATAGGATGAGCAAGACCTGCTGGGGGATTGCTGCAGGAGAAGAAGGGGTAACATTAGAGGGTTGGGAGAGGGTGATGGTAGTGGAGGCTAGCTCAGGCTGTGACATATAGGTGGATGGGGTCAACTGGACTTGCTGATTTATCAGATGTGGGAGATGCAGGAGAAAGAAATCAAGGATGAAGGCATTGACAGGAGAAAATCTAGAAAAGGAGTAGATTGGGGGAAGTGACTGAGGATGGGAATTTAGAATTTTGTTTGAACCATGTTAAGTTGGGAATACCTGTTAAAACCCAAGTGGAGGTGACACACTGACAGTTGGATGCACATATTTGAACTATCAGAGTTAAAGATATACTTCTGGGCTCAATGGTACATGGGTCATACGAAAGCCAGAGGACTGGAGGGATCAGCAAGAAGAGTGTGCTGAGTGGGAGGGGACACAGCCTGAGGAGCAGCGGCACAATGAGGACAGGAAGAAGATGAGCCAGGGAGAATAACAAGGAATCCATTTTATAACATGTGTGAGGTCCCTCATGTTTCAAGACAGAGAGGATTTGTAAATGTTAAGAAAATTCATCTAAATCAAATTCAGAAATACAGAGACATCTTTCTCTGCCCAGTGCTACATTGTGACTACAAGTGGGAATGGGACTCTTTCATGTTCACTGGTGTTTGTAAGTATGTGACAGCTTATAAAACATTTTAGAATATATCAGGGCATTTTAATGCTTTCCAGCATGCAAGAGTTAGGGACCTTTTATCCATTATTTCAAGTTTCAGAGATGTTACATGAGTCTCCCTAACTTCTCACTAAATGTAGGGGAAGATGCAGAAGTTTGGATAGAGCATCTGATGCTAAGCAACCCCCACCCCGGCCCCCCAACCAAATCACTGTCCTTTCCACCAAGGAAAAATTCTTTCATTCTCCCTTTTCATCCACTGCATAAATGGCATACAGTAGATATTTACTCTGTTAGATGTGACACTCTTTTCTTGCTCTCTATATTGCAAGGAGAGAGAGCACCCGGGGCCCTCCTTTCTCAGGTGGAGATAGGCTGTACCCCACCTCTTGCACAGGCCCTGCCTGACATGACCATTTTGCTGAGTCCCAGGAGACAGCAAAGGGTTTTAATTGTAATTTCTGGCCCTGCCACTCATTAGGTGTCTGATGTTGCACAAATCACTGAACTTCTTTGAAGGTTCCTCTTGGATAAACTAAAGATGATGTCAGTCTACAAGGGATATGTATTGACATGTGGCTCTGCTCCTATTCTGATCCTAATTCCACTCTTTAGGCATTGCTATAACGATTCTGTCTTGACGGCCCCCTGGCTTCACCCTCTTAGCCCTTGTATTTTGGGTGAAGTTGTCTCTAACCTTTCTCTCCAGCTCCAACAGGTGAAGAAAGTTAAGGCTAAGTATCAGTAGTAATTAGTACATTCCATCTGTCAAGATTTGATAATTGGCTTAGAGCTGGTCACATGATTTAAGTCAGGCCAATCAGAACCAAGAAAATGTGATTCTGTTGTGTGTTTTCTGAACTAAAGCAAGAAATGGATTCCCGGCTATGCTGGATTGGGCGCTGTACTTTCCCCTAAGGAAAGCCACCATAGAACTCTGAGAACAAAATACATCTAAAGGATGAAATACATCTAATACTGCCGAGAAGATTCTGGGGATATCATTTGAACACTTGACTGAGAGGCCTGAGAGCCTGAGTTCTACCCTGGACTTGCACGTAAGCCAACAAATCCCCTTCCTTATTTTAGCCAGTCAGAGTAGGACTTTCTGTCACTTGCAAGTATAAGAGTTTAAATTGATAAAATTATCTCAAAAGATTGTGGCAAGGAAAAAAATAATTATGAACAGAACTAATCTGGAGGAAGTTCTCAGTAAAAAGTAGCAATCATTATGCTTTTTTGTTTTTCAATTTCCTTTAAACGCTACACTATTTTCATAATAATGATTGGAGTGGTCTCGAAAGTTGAAAGCTATAAAAGGATTTAAGTAGAATCAGGTGCTGGGGGTTTGTGTATTTTCAAAAATTCAAAGCATGTCACGAAAATGCCAGTTACTCTGACACAGTCTGAATATTTGTCATCAGAAGAACATAGAATACATACAAACACACAAGGCTTTGTAAACATCCATCCTCAATTGCTGTACGTACGTGAGTCTTCCCTGGGGGAAGAAGAAAAAAAGAACAAAAATTGATATATCCTATCAGATTAATACAGTAGAGTGTCCAAAGTAGATTATGCTAATTCCAGCAGTAATTTTTAATATTTGTAATGTAATATATTACTTTGTAAGATTGTGAAACCTTCTGACAGCTTATTAGCCAGTGCCATTAAAACCAAATGTCAACTTTATCAACCGCTGTCAGTGAAATTAGCAATGGAACAGTCTCTAAGGGATGGAAGTTCAATTTGTGTTGGATAATGGTATGAATAATCACTCGGATTTATATACACTTTTTCTCTGAAGGGTTTAAGGAGTTTACATACATCGTATTCTCTTGAAACCCCAGAATAGAAAGAAGGGACCCGTTTATTGTCCCTTTGTGGTTCTCGGCCACTTTACAGCTCTGAGCTCATGAAGTCAGTGCTTGCAGTGGAAGGCTTTATACCTTCCCTGGTTGCTTTGCCTGTAGGTAGGATGTAACGCCTTCAGGTATTGAGAGACGCCCAGGTAAAAGGATCATTATAGAAAACACAGTGAAATGATTTCCCACTTTATTACACCTAAAAAGTCAAACTCCACTGCCGCAGTCTGGCTGGGCACAAAATCACGAGCCACCACACAGCTTGTAGATTCAAACAGCAACTCTTTATTCCCGAACTCACACCAGCCGTCTACAATCACGTTCTGGGGAAATCCACGTTCTCTGCCCAAATCCACATTCTCTCCCAAATTCACCTCCACTGGGCATCTGTCTCCCAAAATATACTGTCTGAATCCCGTGAGAACTCAAGGGGAACTTAGGCAGCAGGATACGCCCTATTCCCAGCAGGAATAATCTTAAACCTTAAACCTGGAACCTAAACTGGGAACGCCCTAAACACGATTATCATAAACCCGGAACACCCTAATCCGCCTTGGTCCTTGAGCAAGGTCACCTACATTCAATGTCACTGCAACATGGGGTACGCTGGCAAGGAAATTGTCATACCTACTTGGCTAATGGCTCCCAGCATCTCCCCCCTTCTGATTAATTAAACAAGCAATGTGGCTTAAGGACCGTGCCTGGTAGGTTGTCCAATTCAACATATGGTTCTTACCCGTCATCGGAAAACTGACCTTTAGGCGTCAGCCTCCTGTCTTAGGTTGATACCACTGCAATTGGATCATACCCGTCACTGACTACCGGTCCAGCATACAGCCATTGGCCCCCAAATTTTAGACCATCACTAGCAGAAGGGAGGAGGATACAGAAATGCCACGACACCAAGCCAATTGACGGCTCCTTGGGAAAAATTGCATCACTGGTGACACCATCAGCAAAGATATGCCAGCACTACCACAATTAACATGGGGTGCGCTGGCAAGGAAATAAAAATTGCATCACTAGTGACACCATCAGCAAAGATATGCCAGCATTACCACAATTCGCTGCACCAAACGATAGTTACATAGTCCAGGCAAGTTCTGCAAGCAGTTCAAAGCGGAGGAATCTATCAATATGTCCATTTCCTCCCAAAATCCGTTTCCTCCCAAAGTAAGTTAACTCCTTGATTGAGCATTACTTGTTGAGTTATATTCATTGATGCATCAGTTTATACAGTTTACTGTGATAGCTATCATAGAAGCTGTAGTCTGGTTTTATCTTTGTCTTCACCGGCACTGGGATGAAGATAGGAATTCTGGCAATGATGCTAAAAAGACATTATCCTGAAAAGAATTATTAAATATAATGAAAAGGAAAGGTGAAAGTAAACAAACAGATCTGTTAACCTACTTTAAAAACAATCCTTAACAGCTGTTTACCTAATTTAAATTAAACCATTTAAATCACGTGAATAAAAAAAAAAAATAATAATTCGGATCCATTTTTTCATGAGCGCTCCTCATATAAGAAATATGGACATACGCACTTAAAAAGCCATGGGCTACATTTTTGTATTGTATCAACATATGCCCTAATTGTTCTTGGTCTCACTGGGGCGCCTCCTTCCTCTAACAATTTATCTTGCTCGGAGGCGAACAACTTCAAACCTTGAGTCAACCATTTTCCCCAGTTTGCCTGAGAAAGTTCTAGGAACAGGCAACTTGAAATAAAAACAAAATAAATCAAAACGAGAACACATTGTTTTTTGAATTGGTCACCCATTCTTTCTCTTCCTCAAGGGTGAGAAATTTCACTTACCTCTAAGCTTCAGAAGTTCCCCGTACGGGCCACCAAATGCCGCAGTCTGGCTGGGCACAAAATCACGAGCCACCACACAGCTTGTAGATTCAAACAGCAACTCTTTATTCCCGAACTCACACCAGCCGTATACAAACACGTTCTGGGGAAATCCACGTTCTCTGCCCAAAATCACGTTCTCTCCCAAATTCACCTTCACTGGGCTTCTGTCTCCCAAAATATACTGTCTGAATCCCATGAGAACTCAAGGGGAACTTAGGCAGCAGGATACGCCCTATTCCCAGCAGGAATAATCTTAAACCTTAAACCTGGAACCTAAACTGGGAACGCCCTAAACACGATTATCATAAACCCGGAACACCCTAATCCGCCTTGGTCCTTGAGCAAGGTCACCTACATTCAATGTCACTGCAACATGGGGTACGCTGGCAAGGAAATTGTCATACCTACTTGGCTAATGGCTCCCAGCACTCCACGAATCACTAAGAACATTTAGTCACAAAGGGAAACTAACTCATCTGAGAAAATAAATGCACACTTAGAACATATCTTGAAGAAAGGAAAATCAGAGGCAGAAGCAATTGAATTTGGAAGAGATTTTATACAAAGTCAAGTTCGGGGCCCCTCATTTAGGCTTTAGGTATTGGAGTGGTTACTGTTTCACTTTCTCCCAGTGATCTTTTCATCCTCCTGGAGGTGCCATTCCTGTTTCCCTTAGGAAATCCATGTTTTCCCCTTCTGCTCATGAAGTTTGGGTGGGGTCAAGACTCAGACTTGCCTAATGATGGAACGACGTCTCCCTGCTTACCCCTGCTGAAGAGACACACATGTGACTCCAAACAAGGCAGTAAGAACGGGATCTGGGACTTTTCCTGAAATTGTCATGGAGAGGTTTTCTTTTGCCACTGAAGATACTAAGCTGGTAAGATATGACTAAAGCCATCTTGACCCCACCATAGAAGAGTTTGCTTGAGAAGAGAAGGAAGAACCATAGAGGAAAGAAAAGGTATAAAGGGAAAAAGAAAGAGTAGAACTCCCAGTGAGCCAATTTTAACAACTAGGTCCAGATGTATGTGAAACTTACCTCTTTTATATGAATCATATTGATTGGCCTTTAAAATTTTGCTAATTAAAGAGACCTTTTATTTATTTATTTATATATGACAGTGGAATGCACTACAATTCTTATTACACATATAGAGCACAATTTTTCATGTCTGTATAGAAAGTATATTCACACCAATTCATGTTTTCATACGTGCACTTTAGATAATTATGATCATCACATTCTACATCACATCATCATTTCTAACCCCATGCCCCCTCCCTTCCCCTTCAACTCCTCAGACTGATTCATAGTGGGATAGGGAGACCAACTCAAGGAGATCTTTGCATATGCTGCTTATTAAACCATGTCCACCTAAAGTTGATTTTCTCTAGGAGAAATATGCAGTCAGGATAGGCTATGGTTTGCTGTAGTAACAATTCTGAAATTTCAGCCATTTAAAACAACTAGCTTTTTTTTTTTTTTTACTCTTAGGATTCTGGGGGTTAAAAGTTTAAACTCAGTTGAACTTAATGAGCTGAAAGCAAGGTGTCCATAAGGCATTGCTTCTTTCCTGGACGCTCAAGGGGAAAATCCATTCTCTTGTCTTTCTGAATTTCAAGAGGCCACCATGTTGTTTGGCTCTTGGCCCTTTCCTCCATTTCCAAAACCAGTAATATTGCATCTTTATGATCTATCTTTCTGACCATAGCTGTAAAAAAGATGCTTTGTGATTAGATTGGACCTGCCCAGGTCATCCACAATAAAACTCCATCTGAAGGTTCTGGGAATTTGACTGTGAACATTATTCACCCACCACAGAATCCAAATCAGCGTTTCCAATAAATTTCTGTATATAATCACACTGACTCTGGGGAATGGCTTGGTAAGAGATTATTTTAGAACTAGATACATAACTCTCAGTGGGAACCACCAACCAGTTTTCTTTCCAGTGTCTTTTTTTCCCCCAATCAGGCACTGGGCAAAACCATTCTTTGATATTATTTCTCTCTCTCTCTCTCTCTCTCTCTGTGTCTCTCTCTCTCTCTCTCTCTCTCTCTCTCTCTCTCTCTCTCTCTCTCCCCCTCCCCCTCTCTTTCTCTTTCTCTCCTCTGTGTGTGTGTGTATAGCTATATCTCTGTATCTATCATATACCTGTCCAATTTGTTCAATATGTTATATATGTATGTATTCATACACATCCATATATTCAAGTACTAGAATTACAGAATTCCTCACGAGATGAGTGGCCCTTGCAAACTGAGCTCACAAAGGAAGCAGGCGACCCATGCCATGTGACACATGCTCAGTCATGCTAGGCGCTAGTTTGTTTGACATGGCAGACAGAAACGCTGGTGCTCTTTAAATTATCGATTCCCTCTGCCTCCTCTTAATTTCCCTCCTTCCATTTCTTTTCCTCTTTAGTGTACAATATTGAATGTTAAATGCAAATATGACATAAAATCTCTATTGAATAAATATTGTTTTCACCCTGTACATCTTAGTACACAAACTGGCATATGGAAGGACAAAGTGATAGGAATATGGAACCCTTCTAGAAAGTCACCTGAAGCCACTTCTTCCACCTTGGAAATGGTGTGTTAAAGCTTCTCCTCTCTCTGATTTTTGAGACACTTATTCTTTCCTGCTCAGTAGGGCTTCTCCTTCTAGTGATCTTTCCAAGTAGTGTTTCCTTCCTACAGGAACTGTGAATTAATATCTTTTTTGCAGATTAGAGTCTTAAGCCAGTATTTAAAATGAGATTGTATATGTAACCAAAATGATGCTGGGGATTCCTAGAGGAACCACTGCAGTGGGATCTTCCTCCAGCCCACACGTGGACTCCCAAGGCAGCTTGCTCTTCAGTTAGCTGTCACGCCACTCCATTCATCTTCAGGAGAACATCCTTTCCTTCCTAGGCACCTGAATACTCTAAGGACTAGCTTAATGTCCAGTCTTGATAGTTGTACCCTGTAGTTATAATCAGGTCTTTCATACTTTCCCAATTTTCTTAAAACAAATCCATTCTCCATTTCATTCCTGTCCTTCCAGTTCATATTCAACCATGACAAAAATCCTCTTTGCATGACCTGTAGATATCAGAAGACTGATTCAGAGGCAGACGCTTTATTTATATTAAATGCCACGTTTTGAAGGTGTTTGTGTTTCAAACCACAAATCCAGTAGGGACAAGCACAGTTCATTTTGCTGTCTTTAGATCCTTTCATCTCCACTCAGGAAGGAATGGAGAATAAAAGTGATATTGCATGCCTCTTGCTGCATGACACAAATACAAAAAACTGCAACCACAGAAATTAGAATAGATTTTCATTTGGGCCATCTTTATTTAGGGATTTAATGTCATTCATGGTAATTTTTGAGGACATTTTTGGGTTGAGGTTTTTTATTCCAAGAAAATGCCTATATTTACATCACCACAATACATTTCCTGTGACTCTCATGGAATTACAATTTTTTAAAAATTCTCCCTTGAATTTGTGCAAGTTAAGAACTTTTGATGTAGTCTGTCTAAAAACCTGAGCAGAGATTTGTTTGAGAACTCTCTGTTGTAATCTATGAAAAGATTTCCTCAAGACTTCAAGATTTATGAATATTAAATTCTGAGAACATAGAACTGGTTACATGATAATTCAACCAAAAAATGCAATCCACATACCTTGTTGCTTGAATAATGCTTTGGAAAAAGATCTGAAAGAGTCTCTTTTGATGTCCCCATGGATAACATTTTGATGAGCATTGTCCACAATGACAGTATTGGCAGTTGAATTATGTAATGAGCTGAGTGGCCATATTTACAGAATATTAATGATGGACCAGGTTCACAAGGGAGATGTGTCCACAGTGGAGGCTGAGGACTATTTAATAGTTTTGTCTGTTACTTGGGAGATGCCATAGAAAGAGTGCATTTGGAATATAAAGATTACACAATTCAAAATGATCTCAACAAGCTAAAATGTTGGAAGCCACCAATGAGATGAACTAGAAAATTGAAGTCTAACATTTAGGATGATGACATGAAGTGCATTAATGGAAATGCATTGAATACACTGCTGGCCCTTTGTGTCTGTGGATTTCACATTTGTGGATTCAATGAACTGCAGATAGAAAATATTTAAAAAGAAATTGCATCTCCGCTCAACATGTACAGACATTTTCCTTGTCATTATTCCCTAATCAATACAGTATGATGACTATTTGCATACCATTTGCATTATATTAGGTATTATAAGTAATCTAGAGATGATTTAAAATATAGGGGAGGATGTATGTAGGTTATATGCAAATATTATGTTTTTTGTACAGGGAACTTGAGCATTTGCAGATTTTGATTATCTGTATGGGGTCCCGGAATCAATCCCCCATGGACACCTAGGTTTTCATTATGTGTAATAACTTCTATGGTTTATTAATAGAGCATTCCCAATATAGTTTTGGAAGTAGGGACAGAATAATCATTAGCAGATTTGTTAAAGAAACAATATTATCACTCTATGGGTAGTTAAATTAAGAATCTCTAAAGTCTTACAATTCTAACACTTTGTATCTAAGATTTACCAAAAGGCTTAAAAACTTAAGAATGACTCATATTTATTGCATTAGCTGGCAATAAAATGATAATAAGCAAAGAATGATTCACATATTTTAGTAATTATTTTTTCTGTGGTCTTGTGATAAGCCTCACAAGCCTCATTTGGAATTTGATATTTGATAACTATTTCTCATAGAAGACTGCTACTGTGGAATGCCAATATAGGCTAGATGTTTATATAAAGGTTACAAAATGGATAAACATCATTTCCACTATATAGATCAGAAAATTGTGTCCTAGAGAAGCAAATAAAAGGGCAATGATATACAAAGAGTACACAGCAAGTGTTTAAACATTCTGCCATATTAGCACCTCCTAATTTGAGGGGAGCTTGGGGCTCGGATTTCCAGGGCCTGTGACCTGTTGGGTTTGGCGCACACAGTCTTTAGAAGTCGAATGTTTTTTTGTCACTTATAGTGGGTAATTGTCACGGCTTGAAACCTTTAAACATGACAAGTGCCTAAACTTGACAAACATTTGAAAAGCAAACATCAGTGAGGAACATATAAAAGCCTTCAGAGGGTTCTCAGGAGCTTTTCTAAGTGAATCAGGAGAAGCCAAAAGTGGACATCTAAGAACCCATTACCAAACACTTTGAAAAGAGTCACAGATGTGATGCTTTACAAAGCAGATTTGCATTTGTTAAAGGTCACTCTCCACTGAGTATTTGCACTTACATCTAAGACACAAGAAGGCCACTCCACCTCATTGCTCCAATTTGTCTGTTCCATGATCAATATTGGAGACTGGACAACTGCAGGATCTTAACCGCTGCTTAATTTCCCATAAGATTGACTGGACTTCCTGAAACTTCCAGGGTGGACAGCAAAGAGATCACAAAAGGGTGACAAAGGTCCTTGTGCCACATTAAGGTGCACAATTACGGAGCTGAGTGCTTCCTATTATTTTTACAGACTGTTCTGCTGGGATCTTCCAACAAAATGTTTATTTCTTATTTAACAAATCAAGGAAATGCTACAAGATTGAGTCACAGAGCCCTGCATTAGAAAAAAGTCAAAGATGTATTTGGCATTTCACACTCTGACTGGGAGTGGTCTGGAGTCCTTCCTCCAGGCGGGCTCCTTATCTCTTGTGGAGCCCCCCCGCCCCCGCCCCCTGTCTTCCATCTGAAGCTCTGCACCAACATTATCTTTATCCAAGGGGCTCAAAAGTGCCCTGGGAGAGTTCCTCTGAGGATGCAGAGCTACATAGTCCTTCCTGCTGCTGGTCCCACCCTACTGTTCTCTTCAGTCCCTGTACCTGAGCCACTGCCTCGCTGGAGGATAAGCTCTGACTTATACCCAGGTTTTAGGTACTTCTCTCCCCTCTTTCGGATCCCTCTGTCGGATCCCTGTGGTTTTGAAGACTGGTTCCTTGGAGTCCCGGTTCTAGCTATATGTGGATGGATATTTCTCTACTTGACAAAAGGGTATTGAGAACCAACTGTGTGCCAGACATCCTACTAGCGAAGGTGCTCAAAATATAATGATGAACAAGATAGAAATCTTCTGATCTCTTAGAACTTAGTCTATTTGAAGCAGACAAAGTGACATTTTGAATGAACAAATGACATGTTGAATGAACAAGGTGAACAAGTTAGTTAAGAGAAAATTCTTCGAGGAAGCATCTGCTGAGTAGAGAACAAATGAGCAAAGGGAACAAGTGCTCTAACAAGAGGGAAGGAAGCCATGTGAAGGACAGGGAAAGTAAAGTCCATGCGGAGGACTATGCCTTGCATGCTTGAGGACAAAAGGCCAGAATGGGTTCACCAGGTTTGGGCAGTAGAGAGCAAGGCTGGAGGTGTGAGCCAGGGTTCTGATCTGGTTCAGCAGGGTCTTGTCCAATGTCTTACAACTAGAAAACAGGAAAGGTCATTTTCAAATTTAGGTTAATTTGAGTTTTAACTCCAGATTCATCATTTTCAGACAGTGTGGACTCGAGTGACTTCTTTGCTTCTAGTGGTGTGAAATGAAGTTACATCACAGGATCCTGGGAGAAGTAAGAGGGTTAAATGTGCTGTCTTGGTCTTAGGCTGCTGTAACAGTATCCTGGGTGGCTTAAACAACAGAGTTTCCTTTCTCTGTGAAGGCTGGGAAATCCAAGACCAAGGCACCAGCAGTTATGGGGGCTTGGGTGGGACCACTTGCTGGTTTGCAGATGGCCACCTTCTCTTTACATCCCTGCACGCGGAGAGGGGAGGAGGAAGAAGTGAGCTCTCGCGTCTTATGAGGGCACTAATCCCACTGAGGAGGGCTCTACTCCTGTGACCTACTTACCATCCAAATTCCTTTTGTTGGAATCTACCTCTTAACACCACCACATTAGAATTTCAGCAAAGCAATTTGTGGGGACACAAATGTGTGGGGGACATAAACATTGAGACTCTGTCATATGTTGAGTGACTATGGTTTCTCTGGTTTCTTGCACAGAGAAGGCACTCAAATGTTAGCTATAATGATGACACTACATGAGATTTACCTGCGTGTCACTGCCTGCTGGTCATCTCCATTTGGTTATGAAACTCAAACTCAATTTATATTGTCTCTCTCCTGTCCTATCTCTTCTTTCTTCAGTGTTTTTAGCTTAATAAATGATAGTACCTTCCGTTATTCTCCTCCACTTCAATTCCTAAACATGGCTAACTAGGAAGCATGTCTATATAGAATGATTATTTCTTAGCCCTAAATGGTCCCACTTTTAGCACCAAAAGCTCCTTGTCCTGGGTAAATATGTAAGGCTCCTTATCCTTTATCTGTATCTTCAATGCGTCATAAATAATTTTGCTTCTTCCCATTCCTTATTATCTTACCCCCACTTTCCCCACTAGAACTATTGACGTAGCTTTGCAGTCGGTTTCTTAACTTCCACTTTTGGCCTCTCCATTTTATTATCTATCATGGCATGACTAGCATTTTATTTTATATTAATTGATTTTATTTTTTTTAAATACATGACAGAGGAATGCATTACAATTCTTATTACACATATAGAGCACAATTTTTCATATCTTTGTATATAAAGTATGTTCATGCCAAGTCATGTCTTTATACATGTACTTGGTTTTTTTTGCATTACAATTCTTAATACACATATATACCACAATTTTTCATATCTCTGTTTGTATATAAAGTATGTTGATACCCAATTTGTGTGTTCATACATGTACTTTGGATAATGATATCCATCACGTTTCACCATCCTTGCTGATGATTAGCATTTTAAATCAAAAAAATTTTGTCACATCATTATCCTCACTTAAAGCACTTCAGTGGCTTCCCATAGTCCTTATGCTAGAACCCAAATCTTCAACAGGTCTGTGTTTCTCTGCAAGGTCTGACTACTTCTTCTTTTAAGAATGCCTGTCTCATCAATATGGAGTCTTCTTGCCCTCAGCCTATGTCTACACTTCAAATACTGCAGAGATCTTTTCTCCCTCTGAATGACCTGTATGTACTCTCCCATATGCTGAGCTGCTTTCTAGTTGGATCTTACTGAGTCCAATCTTCTCTTCACTTGAATTTAAACCCCATTATTCCTTGGGTAAATTTCTAGAATCTCTGGGTAGATTTATTTGGGTTCTCTTAGGAGATGATCCTAAATTAATCTGTATCTTGCAACAACACATTTTAAATTATGTTTTTGAATACTTTTTCCTATAACTAGATTTTAGAATCCATGACATCAAAGATCACCATTGCCTGTACTCCGCTGTATCTTCAGATGGTCCCTGTGTGTGTGTGCATAGTGGACACTTAGCTGTTTTTGAGTGGGTGTTCTCTGAGGATGCCCTTGGTTGGAGTCACTGACAGGGCTGTGACTTAGAGCACGCCAGCTGGGTGTTCCGCTGCTCCACCTCCATTCGGCGTCTATCTCCTAGTCACTGCTGAACTGCGAGGCTTCCATGACAATTATTAGCAGAATTGCCTTGAAAAAAGGATCCTGGACCCATTAGGATAAGCTAAATTGGGCTGCAGTAACACACAAGTCCTGAATATCAGTGCCTTGACCAACAGTATATTTCCTGATCACCTGTAATATTCTGTAGGGAGGGTGATTCCTCCATACTTAGTGATCTCAGGAGGCTTTGATTTTTGATGTCACCATTTCAATACAAAGCCACCTCCACCACTGCCGATGCAGAGGACAAACTTGCGGGAGGGTCTTATGGTTAACTAATTCTTTAAGATGATCTAGAAGGCACACCTAGCATTTCTCTTTAGAACCACTGACTAGAGCAGTCATGTGACCTTGCCCAACTAAGAAGGGAGTGGGAAAGTGTGGTCCTTCATGCTCATAAAATGGGACAGACCTGGGTATGAGCAAGTTTTTGCTATGTCTGCTGTAAATGTTTCAATCTAACGTGTGCAAACTTGCCTTTTGGGCTTTGGAACAGATTGCTAAAAAATTAAGGCATGGCTGTGTCTTCCATGATAACATTCTTGGGGTTAGGGAAGGTAGCTGGTATTCTAACCCTCCAACAGATATGTGAAAGCATGGCTTTCTAGACAACAGGAAGCCTGGGTTGTACCAAAGTTAGAGGAAGCCCTAAAGGGGATATTTAACATTTAACCAGATGGCAGCTGGCTAGAGCATGTTTTGTCAGAGGCCAGTTTTGGGGTTTTCTATATAAAATTAAGCATGGTATATTCGATCAAAAGATTTTTGTTCTAGATATCACCTGAACTAAAATCAAATGTTCAGCTAACTGGCCTTGACCAATAGTATATTGGCCTTGGTTGCTTATCCTTGATGCTTTCCCCACATGTGTAGAAAAGGAAGATTATATCTGCCTATGTCTTCCTTCAGAGGCTCATTTGGACAATCATGGGAGATGATTTTTTTTCATACAGAGTGGACTCTTTATTTTAGAAAATTGAAAAAGGGTGAAAATACGATGTCAATTCTAAAGCACTGCATAAAAAATATAAGAGTATGGTACTATTAGGTAATAAATGTTGAGGAAAATAGGGATGAATTCAGAAGGGAAGGGAGGATCAAAGCAAGTCCCTCTGAGCATTCACCTGAGTGTATCTCTCTTGATTTGTATTCCTAGAAGGAAGAATGTGAAGGCCTACGTGTCTAAGACATATTGACTCCATTCTCTATTTGCATATTATGGATTGCCACCAGCCGGAATTGAGTGGAAATCTTTATGAAAAAATGGTGCTGTCATAGAAGGCTGTGCAACGGCAGCCTCTCTCCCCACTTCCTTGCATATTTCAGCCTCTTAGGCTCTAGGTAGGGGAAAAAAGTAAATATTTCAAGTAAATAGCCCCAAACTGCCACATTAAAACAATGCCAAAAACACAACGTGTAGACTTGGTTTAATCATCATGCACATAAACCAACTGTAAAAAGACATCTTCTGATAATTGGGAACATTTGAATATGAACTGTACATAAGAGGAAAAATAAGAGAACTGTATGACCATCATTAGGTGCATTACTGTCACAGTGCTAGGGAGACCATACAAACAAAACATGACCCGATCCTTCAGAAATTCATACCGAAGCTTTTACACAGGAGATGACATGGCATCTGGGATTTGCTTTAAACCGATTCGGCAAGCAAAATTACAAACCAACAAAATCTCTGCAGGGTGGGGAGGCCCTGATAGGTAAGAGATGATATTGGCAAAATATTGATTATTATCGAAGTGGGGTGATTGCTATGCAGGAGTTCATCAGAGTATTCTTTCTATTTTTTTTTTATGTTGTAAAACTTCCAATATAAGAGAACTACAAAAATTGGAGTAAGAGGATGAAGTCATCCCTAGGGCGTGGAAGAGCATCAAGAAAGTGCTTTTGAACAATGAGTACTTTTGGAAACTTCTAGGCGGTGTGTGCCAAGAGGGGAATGGCTGTGCTTCACCATGGAGCCTGGTCCTGTTGTGAGTGTGACAGAGGTGAAATCTAAACACGTGATCACTGCAGAAGCGCTGTGTTAGGAAAACACTGTCAATTCTAATACATAGACAGGGGAGTGGGGGAAGTGATGAGAAACAGACATCTGGCCCTCAATCACCAAAAATCATTTGAAAGTCAAGGTTTTCTCTGTCTGGTCCCTCCTTTGTCTTCTGCTCTGCTCCCAACTAATGACTCTTGAAAGGTCTGACACCCTATAGACTATTTATTTAAATACATATTAGTATACTCCTATGTATGCTCCACCCACAGGTGTTCCTTTGTCAAGGGGATACAGACAAATATTTCATCCAAAGATGTTAAGAAATTTAGAGGTTATAGAAATCACAGAGCTCAAAAGAGCATTGGCAGTAACTGATTGAATCATTTGTTGGTTGATTTGTGCATTCATTCATCCCAAAATTGAACACTTCTATATGCCAGGCACTGTAATAGGCATTGGGACTCTACTGGAGAATCCCAATGACTCCACATCTTGTTATATAATTGAGGAACTGGAGAACCAAAAAGGGAAGTGGGTGACACTGTGTGTGTGTGTGTGTGTGTGTGTGTGTGTGTCTGTGTGTCTGAAATCACATGCTGGGGAAAGCAGATACTCACAACACAGTTGCAAAAGACAAACATTTTAAGTCTCATCGCTTCTACCTGGTTTCCTGTTTTCTCTCTCATCCATCAGGATTCACACATGAACATACCTTTTAGCCACTCTAATTTTATTCTATCGATGTGTCTATATCTATTTCCTTGCCTCAATTGGCTTTCCTCTTCTATACTCAAGAGGGGAAACTCTTCTTCAATGTCCAAAACCTGATCTTGCTGTGATGCACACACTCCTGCTGCCCAGGGATAAAACAGTCTCTCATCTGCATTCTAGTAATACTCTGCACAGGCATCTTAAGACCTCTGTTGTCATTTCTTGTTTAGCTGTCTTGCTGATCTCTGAAATTCTCAAAATCAGACACATCTCATGTGTCGTTCAAACATCAGTGCCTAAAGATGATTCTGATCCATAGAAGATGATCAACAATGTGGTGGGTGAATGAATGAATCATACCAAATGAACCTCTCCGATATAAAGGTTTAGTTCTTTCATCTCCAGAGAACAATCAACAACAGTTCTTCCAATCAGAGTCGCAGGATTTTGCAGTTAGAAGATATTTTGGAGGTCATCTCTTCCAAACCATAACTTAGTTATGTTTATGGGGTGGTGCATATGGTGATGAAGTTGGCAAGGAATGCATTGCTTGCTATGCTTCCTTTCAGAGAGAAAATAGGGGAGCCAGGACTTCAGACAGGGAGGGGCAGGGAGCAGCCTAGGCAAGGTTAAACATTTATAAAGAGGCTTATCTGCCTAGAAAAAAATGTCTGTGCACTGTCCTAATGACCTTCCTCCCCAAATCTTAATAACACTCCACTCTTTAAGCATTTCCTTGGTACTTATTAACTTCTAGCAGGCCATCACATCTAGTTATTGATCATGCCCCTGGTTTATTGTCTTCTGGCTCCTGAGTGTTTCTTTTCCAGCTTACACTTATGCATTACGGGTTATTTATGGCAAGCATAGGTTTCTTCAGGTCATATAGCATGAGGCTTTAAAGCAACGCTTATCAAACCATCTCTGGCAAGGGACTTGTTTTTCAACTTCCAGACCCGCACGGACCTATGCGTTCCCTGCTGTGCACCTTGGGCCTGCAGCTGATGCCACGTGTCCTTTGCCATGGGTGCTCCCCAGCACCCAGCTGCTCTGTGGCTCTGTTCACTGAGATGACTGCTGATTACATTTTTGGATGCCAGGCAAAGAGCAAATGGCTATAAAATTTCCCAGTGCTTATTCTCAGCTTCTATACTTAACTCATACCTGACAACAGAGAGGTCACAGCCCGGCCCTGCGCTTGGAGGAACAACTAACTGAGGGGCTGAACTCCAGAATCCACCAGACTGGGCGCGAATTCACGCTCCCCCTTTTTCTATCAGTTTGAATTCTAACTCTAGTTAGTTAGAATTAGTTGGACTTCAAATCTGGGCTCTCAGTTTCTTCCTCTGCAAAACGGGGACAATTATCAGAGTGTTGCTGTGGAGATGACATGAGTTTCTGCATGTGCGTGGCTGAGAACACTGCCTGGCGCAGAGTCAGTACTCAATAAATGTCAGCTCTTGTTATTCCCACTTGACCTTTTCTCAATTGGGAACACTCTCTTCATCTCAGGGTTACTGAATTTCATAGCCAAGTGTTATCCTGGGAGAGCAAGAAGAAAGCAAGGGAGCCCTGGGGGAGGGGGAGGAAAGCACCTGTTCTGGGCCTGAGGTGGTCCTTCTCTCTCCTTCCCATTAAGAAGCAGCGGGGAGGGGGGGTGTTACTATTTTCTGCTTCCAGCAGGAAAAAGAAAGAGGACACTCTCTCTTAAACATCAGTGGCTGAAAATGAAAGAAGAGACTGCTTTCTCAGTTTAAGAATTTCTGTGAATTCTCTCCATCTTGTAACAACGTTTGTACTTCTGGGGTGAAACCCAGCTTGTCCTGGAAGAAGCAGGGTAGGAGTCAAGGAAGGACCTACATCACCTTCTGCAGAGCTCAAACTCCAGCTCCCGTTGGAGCATGATGGGCATTCCCTGTCTTGTGTTAGCATCTCTTTGGGAAGAAAATATTCTGAGTTGTTAGTAACATCCTGGGCAGGTGCTCATGAGATGTGTCCTTGGGGACGGACTTCCTCTGACCTTGATAAAAATCTATCTGTTGATTGGATTTGTGTATATAAACCCAGTGCACTTCCTAAAGAATATCCCATAAACACACCACGTTAGCACGTGGGACGTGTAGAATAGATACAAGAGAGAAGTTGAGTAATATACAAGAAAGAAATGAACTCTGTTTCTAAGTTGATGGCTGAAGGCAACTAATATTTGAGGAATGATTCAACTAGAATTATATACACACATATTCATGTACATATTGCAAACTTATATAGTGACATTGTATTCTAGATATTTTAATGTTTTGATTAACTTAATCCCCTTAAACGTACAGAGAGATATCAAGATGAGAAGATGGGAGGCCACACATTCTACTCTTCTGCCTTCTCCCTCAGCCACAGAGAGATCTCAAGGTGGTTTCCATTTTGAAATGAAGAAACCAAGAGGCAAATAGGTTGAGCAGTTCCCCAAGGTCACTCAGGTCACAAGTGGCAGAACTGGAATTTCAACTTGGCAGTCAGATGCGAAGGGCTTTATCATAGCCACTCTGCTACCCAGGCTGGTTAGAGCTCCATCTAAAGGGAGACATGCCCGAGGAAGGACAATGGCCAGGAAGAATGAAATTGGCCATTAGGTAAGTGCGATGTGTGACCCGGGTGAGTTACCTTCTGTCTGCACCTTACTGTACCAGTGTCATAGATGGTGTGGTTTGATGTGACAGTCCGTCCAGTCTCTCTAGGTGCCACACCGTAGGCCTGTCTGCTCCCTTCTCAGCTGCTCTCTTCGTGTTGCTATCCCTCCTTTCTCTAGCACCTCCTCCCTCTCCTACTTGCTCCCATTTATAGCCCTCCTTCTTCTACAACAGATTGGAAGGAATTTTTCTGTACCAACGCACAGAATCCACAATGCACAGTTCTGGGGTAGATAACCAAGAGTAAGATTCCCAAGCGGAACATAATTCAGGTGTACTTACGTCTTCATTGTGCCAACCCTCCTCTCTGGACAGATGCCAAAGGAAAGCCCAGGATCAGAAAGTAATGAGTTGGATGGAGGACAGTTGTAGAGTCCTGCAAGATGGCGGGACTGTGCTGTGACACACTGATAACTCACCAATGTTCAGCATAGTACTTGCTACATCCAAAGCACTCAATAAATAAAGACTAAAAGCCACCTAGAACCACCTCTATCCCATGCATATTACAAAGAATATCAATATGTGTGTAGCAATGTAGAGGTTTTTCAAATTTTTAAGAAATTAGTCCTTTTTAGTTATATATGACAGTAGAATGTATTTTGACATATCACACATACATGGAATATAACTTCCCGTTTTTGTGGTTGTACGTGATGTGGAGTTACACGCTGGTCGGGTACTCATGTATGAACACAGGAAGGTTGTGTCTAGTTAGCAATGTAGAGTTTAAAAGCCCCTCCCTCAGTTATCTTGCTTGGTTCCTCTTTGGCTCCAGTGTACCAACATAAACCTGCTTCCTTCCTGTTTTTGAGGAGGACTTCTCTCTGCAATAGCACAAAACCTCCTCTGTTTTACCCTTGCCCCTCTTGAAACAGGTCAGGTTTTCTATCAGGAAACTTTTTATCTGAGCATGCGTGGGTATCAGGCATTCTACCCGGGCACAAAGAAGCAAGGAAGGACAGACACCCAGTAACTTCAGCAGGGAGCAGTGACTAGAAAGGCAGGTGAAACAAAATAGTCTATGGATTTCCTCCTTTTCTTTGGGGAACACAGCACTCAGAGAGTTTTCAGAAACAGATGACTCAGGAGGGGATAGTTCACACAGCCAAGGGGAATCCACAGGATTGCTTGTTTCCGCATTAAAACGGTTGAACCGGGGGAACTGGTAGCACTTCCTACAGCACAAATCGGAAATAGACAGGATTTTTAATTCATGAAAAAAAATGGTCAAAGCTCTCTCTTCGCCACTAACAATGGCTGACAGTAGAAAATGACGAACGTGAAGGTTAATACAGGAAGATCTTCTATTTTTATTATTTTATGTAATTAGCTCTGTGGACTTACTTAGGAGAAGTCTTGCTCACTCTTCAGTATCAAAAACTCTGATTTATTAGCAATGTGAGTTAATAATTTCTAAGAATTTCAAGACCCTGTGCAAGATGGAGGTTTTAATTGGTAATTTTCCTAGGCAGCTGTGGGCTTGATTTAGCCTGAGACTCCTTGGGAAGTGAAGAGTGGAGATAGTGGTATCTTGTGGGTGGTGTTAGGTCAGGAGTCAAGATGCTCACTCACCATGAAAAAAATAATAGAAGTCTGTTTTGATGAATGCTTTGAAACATTCATCCCTATTCTCCAGGGTTTAATCAAGTTGGCTGGGAATAGGTTTTTATTTCACCAAGTGAATTGTTCTACCATAATGGAAAATTCAACTATAAAAAAGTAATTTCTTAGGTGTGAGTTCCTCTGGGTCCAGTTTCACAAAGGCTATTCTTTTGCGAAGTGTTGATAAAGCAAAGAGAAACCAGAATTTTCTGATGGCTACTATGAACTAAGGGCTGTATGGGTATAAGCTTGTTAAATTCTTAACATTCTTTGGCCAAGAATGAAACAGATATTCAGACTGATTCTAGGACCTGCCCCAGGGTCAAGCAGTGGACTCCGTGTGAGTCAGCACTTGAACCCTGGAATTGCAGGGCTGTTTCAACATACCACCTGCATCTCCAATATCTCCACATGACCAAGCTTGTATTCTCCTTTATCTTGTGAGATAAAGGCATTGGATACTTTGGAGGAGTGGGATGAGAAGAGGGGAAGCCACACATTCTATTCTTCAGCCTTCTCCCTCAGCCATGTGTCAGCCTTAGAACTAATTGCAATGTGGCTTCTCGCTCAGAAACCTGAGAAACCGAGAACCGGCTCCCACCCTGATAAGCCCCTTCACTTTCCGTCAATCCCTTGCCAGCTCTGGCTCTCCTCAGTGAACCCTTCAATTTCTCCCCCTCCCCAAGCACCTTACTGACTGCTTCTTGGGTCACCTTCACACTGAGACCATCAGAAACAGATCTTTCAGGAAGAATTACACGTCTCTTCTCCTCCCCTACGTCTTCCTGTTCCCAGGTTTAGAATGAGGAGTTTCTCTCCTCAGGGTCATGGATAACTCTCTTTCTGTGCCCTGGACTCCAACCCTTAGACCTTCAGCCCTGGGAAACTGCTCTGTAGATTATCCCCTTCTTTCTGAGATTTCCAACTTTCCCTTCCAGTTGCTTCCTTCTATTCCACTCTCTCCCTTTCTCAAGGCTCAACCATTATAAAAATATGGCCCTCTGCCCCCGGGTCCTTTCCCCAGCTGCTTTCCGATCATCCCCTGTCTACTCACCTCTCATTCACTCTTTACCCTCATTATGGCCGCTTCATTCTTTAGTGTGGGTTTCCCATTTGTTAGGAATGAAATACCAGGGGGCTGGGGACATGGCTCAGTTGGTGGAGCATGCACAAGGCCCTGGGTTCAGTCCCCAGCACCACAAAAGAAAAAAAAAAAGAGAATTCTAGAACCATAGAATCTCAAGTCTAGAATCCTAGACTTTTAGGAACAAGGGATTCCAGAATCCAAGCTGGGCGTGGTGGTGTGCACCTATGATCCCAGTGGCTTGGGAAGCTGAGGTAGGAGGTTCACAAGTTCAAAGCCAGCCTAACAGTTTGGTGAGGCCCTGAGCAACTTAGCAAGACCCTGAAAAAAAAAAAAATGGCTGGGGATGTGGCTCAGTGGCTAAGCACCCCTGGGTTCAATCCTTGGTACCAAAAAAAAGGGAATGAAATAACATGGGGCCTGTACATGGTCCAGTTTTTCTTAGAGTTACTCTCAGCAAAATGCCCCAAATAATTTTGTTTTAGTAATTTCTTTCTTTGCAAAATCTAGTGCATACTTTTCAGGACTGAACCAACCAGGCCTCATTTCTGCATTAAACATGGGTCATTTTTCACAAAAGGTTCTGTATCTCTGTGCATCTGAGATCCTCTCCTTCCTTCCCTCTGTCCCCTCCTCCTCCCTTGAGTTGCTGATAGTTTGCAGTCAGTGTTGCTCTGGTGACCATGATGGCCTGCAGGTGGATCACTTCCTCTCAGGTCCGAGATTCACACTGTGTACCACCTCATCGGGATGCCCCTCAGCCTCTCTAATGCAATTCTGCTAAGCCAGAGTGCAGCATCCTACACTTTTATCTTTTGATCAGCTACACAACCATCTCACGACCTGGACTTAGCCTGAGAGTCAATCCAGTCTTTCCTTTTTCTCCCCAGGACCTGCCCCAGTTTAATAATTAAATCCAAAATTTCACTTTATATATAGTTCTTGAATCCTTCCCCCCTGCTCTCTTCCCCTATCTCAGGAATTCTAATTCTTCTGCTTCAACTACTTTAGTTGCCTGTAGATTGATCTCCCTGCTTTCAGAGTCTGTCTCTTTAAATATACTCTTCCCATAGAGATCAATGAGATTCATTCAAATTAAAAGTTAGCCTTTCCACTCAATTAAATTCTTCTTCCGCTTCTCCAGTTTTTATTAAAAAAATAGAATCATGCAGCATTCATATTTTTGGTCACTGGCCTACTTCACTTAGCATAGTGTCTTGAAGGCTCAACCATGTTGTGGCATCTGTTAGAATTTCCAGTTTTCTTCCTTTTTATGGCTGAATAATATTCATTGTGCATATATACCCATTTTGATTGCTTATTCATTCACTGATGGACAGTGAGCTGCTTCTATTTTTTTTTAATCTTTTGTAAGTAGTGTTGCTATATTTGTGACTCCCTTCTTTCAAATAATTTACATATATACCCAGAATTGGAGTTGCCATATCACTTGGTAATTCTACTTTTTAATTTTGACAAATTATTAGTCTGGTTTCCACAGTGGTTATACCATTCTGTTTCTTTAAATAGTAGCCATCTTATTGAGTGTGAGTGACCTGATTTATTCTCAGAGTACAAACTTCAAGTACTTTTTTAATAGCATATGACATCATATGCAGTCTGTGGTAAATGAATTGAAACTTATAAACTAGAACAGGGCTTGGTACAAAGTAAGCTTTCGATGATGTCATTTTCCTTGAGGACAATGTCGTGGATAACGAGAATCATGGTCTAGTACTTTCACCTTCTGCACTGATTTATTTCGGCCATTCTCTCTGGAACAATCCTAAACAACTCAAACTTTTTTCAAACAACATGTCAATATTTTGGTTCTGTGGAGGAGATTTCCCTTCTCCACCCTTTTCACACTTTCTGGGAATGTACTGTGATGGATTGTTTAGTTCAGTCTGTCTGCCCCATACATAGTGAGTTTCAGGGCTGAGATGGTCTTGTTCCATGATTCAGTCCAGGTCCCTGCCTAGTGCCTGACACAGTTCAGGTGACAGGAGATGCCGTTCAATGAATGAATGGCAGAATGGAAAATGCCAGGGTTTGGGTACAGCCTGGAACAGCGACAGGACTCTGACAGTAAGAGGCAGAATCTTCTGCAGGACTCCCATCAGGTGTGCCAAGCCCTGGCTTTGTGTTTTGGATCTCACTCCAACACCTTTCAGTCCCGTGACTTTGCTGTCTGCTTCGAGGACATTTTTTATGGAAACCCACATTATGTCCGCTTCATTCTTTAGTGTGGGTTGTCCATTTGTTAGGAATGAAATACCATCAGCGTGTACATTCTAAACTGTCTTTAGGCACAAACATCTGAAAGGAAATAAGAATTAGAAGAATCGAGAGCTGGATTTGATGGACAGAAGAAATATCTTCAAGGAGTGAGCTGCTTCCTTCCAATCCACAGCCTGCGTGAAACTGACTTCCTCATAATTTTGTGGAGGATTGGCCTTGACACTGCCCACATCTTAAATTACCCTTAAATTAATCGAAGGGTGATAGCAAATCTCTAGGCATGATTAAGAACCTTTTAAAGGAGCAAAGTTCAGCATGAACAAAGGAGGACTACATGCAACCATAAACAGTTATGGTCCTTCGGCTTTTTTTTAATTCAAGATTGCTAATCAGCTTCTTGCCAGGATGGAAGGTGTGCTATTTGTGTACATGCTAATCAAACTGGGCCAAACGTTAGGCTCACACAAGACTTATCCTTCTGCAAAGTCAATACGGGCCGTTAGTGGTTATCACTTCAACTACAAAGAGTTCGAAGCCAAGTACTATCGATCCAGGTAAAAGAGATAAAGCTGAAGGACTTGGCATGCATGTTGCTTGACTGGGGCGACTCCTGCCCTCTGATTGCGCGTTTCACGGCATCATAAAATGAACTGTGCCGTAGCCCACAAGGCCGCGGCTCTTGCTGACGTTGCCAGTAATAACAGCCTCGGAGAGGCGGAGCAGGAGAAGCAGGCACAGAGTTGGCAGTGTACAAGGAGGGGGACTGGGAGCCAGAGGGTCCATTTCTGCAGACATTATGTGAGAGTCACAGCTGTTTTCTGCTCTGATGCCTGGACACTGATGTTACCTCTGTGTATTTTCAAGCTCTGTTCATAGGTGTCCACAAATTCAGGGTTGTTCTGTGTTCCTGTTGGAATCAATTTTCTGTCATAATGAAATTTCTTTTTGAAAAAAAAAATATATAATGATACTTCTTGCTTTAAAGTAAAGTCTGTCTCTATTTGAAAGAATCACAGCCACATCAGCTTTCTTTTGGTGTATGTGTGGTGCAGCTTTACCTGTCTTTTTATTCTCAAATTCCAACATCTTTTAAAGTGTTTCTAAACACATTCATTGGGTGGTGTGATCTCCTCCTCTCACTTGTACTTCTGCCACAATGCCATCTGCCTTAGGGACTTCATTGGAGCTGAGCAATGCTGGTGCTAAGCTTTAACTAAGCAAGACTTTTCTCTTCATAAAGTTGCCTGCCTTAGGTATTTCCATATAGTAACAGAAAATGGACCAATACACCTATTGTTAAATAGTATTAATCATGTTAGCCATCCCAGGCATCACCAATTTTGAATCAGATATCACTTAGGAATGGTGTGATTTCAAACGAGTTACTTAACCTCTTTGTGGCTCTACCACCTCATTGTGAAATCCTGAATTAGTAATAATCTCCCATAAATGCTTACTTTCTAATTTTTTAGAGGCTAAGACTTGATTCATGTTGGCTGTGAGATTGGAATGTCAGTGATTTCAAATGCTGGTATGTAGAACAGTGTCACTCGTGACCAAGACCCACATCCTGGGTCTAACGCTGAGCTAAAATCCCAGATGAATTTGTAACTTAATTGAACAAATGACTTTCAGGTCATTGTTTTCATTCCTGTCACATGAAAATAGATTTCTGGCAATGATTTGCTAGATCAATTTGCATATTCTAATTCTACTCAAAGTGGTAGTGTTGAATATAAATGCCCAACTTTTAAACCAGTATTAAAAATACAAACTCTTTAATATTATTATTTACAAATAATAATATCAATGCATGTTGATACTTTTCTGCATTTTTGCCTATTTGTATTAGTTTTACCAAGTGTCCTTTCTTGGAAAAGTACTCTTATCCATAGTAGTTGTGGATATTTTATTTTAAATTATATCATTTAGCTAAAAGACAATCCTGGAAACTGATGATAGTCTCTTATTTAAAAACAAATAAAACTTTTCACTCGTTTATAAAATCTGAAAGTCTGAGAAGCATCCACTTGGATATACCATCTCCCAAACTTTACTGCTTCTCAACTTCAGATATGTTGTAACACTTGCAATGTATCTGTGCATCACAGAAATCATTCAATTTTTTATTTATATTTCACCGCATTTTATGGAAGAAATTATGTGAGAGTGGTATTCAAAGTTTTGGGAATTCTAAAAAAAATATATTTTTTTAGAAAATATATTCACAGCAGTATGAATATATTACATTATTGATATTTTATATCCCTTCATTACAAATGAAAGCGACCAGGGTACAGAGGATGTAAATGACTTGCTTGAAATCTCATTGTCAGTCTTGGGTTCTGAAATAAAAACCAATTCTGTGTTTTCCAGGCAAATGTGTGGTCTTCTGTCCTCCAATGGAAAAGCCGTGGACACATCTCTTCCCCTTTCCAACACCCTCCTGTGCTCCTGGAGCCATGTCACAGAGCTTCCCTGTTCCTGTTGACTCTTGAGTTCACATAGCACCCCTGCTCATCTCCAGGTCTGGAGGAGCCCCACACCATTTGCCTCCATGGGGGCTGCCCATCAAAGGCCCAGACTCCAGTGCCTGGTTCTTACCGTTGACTCCAGGAGGGGGACAGAGGATGCTTTGTCCAGCTACCCTGCACCTCAATGGCCTTCTATCTTGTTTTCTGCAGTCAGCGCAGACTGTTCATCTAGTTTGTGGCTTTCTCCTGTGGAACCTGAAGCCACGGTAAGAAAAATCTTGGATTGAATGTGACTCTTTCAATGAAGCTCAGAAGTACAGTGCTGTCTCTTTTTATCCCACATTTTTTATGGGTGCATTATAGTTGTACATACTGGGATGTACTGGTTGTTACATATTTATGCATGCACACAGTACAACCATACGATCTGGGCTAATGTCACCTCCCAGCACTTTCTCCTCTCGTCCCACTTCCCACCCCCAGTCTACTTCCTCTACTGATCCCTCTCTGATTTTCATAAGATCCGTCCCCACCTTCCCCACTTTACCTCTCTAGCTTCCATCTAAGAGAGAAAATATACCATCCTTAACCTTCTAAGTTTGACTGATTTCACTTATCATGATCTTCTCTAGTTCCATCCATTTTCCTGCAAATGCCATAATTTCAGTTTTCTTTATGACTGAATAAAACTTCATTGTGTATATAGACCACATTTTCTTTATCCATTCATCTGTTGGTGGACACCTAGGCTGGTCCCATAGTTTGGTCATTGTGGATTGTGCTGCTATAAACATAGGTAGGCGTGTGTCACTGTAGTAGGAGGACTTGAATTCTTCAGGGTAAATACAGAGAAGTGGTGTAGCTGTGTCTCACGGTGGTTCCATTCCTAGTCTTTTGAGGAGCCTCCACACTGATTTCCATTGTGGTTGTTCTAATTTACAGACCCACCAACAACTCACATATTTTGAGGTTGGCGGCTGGGTCTTTCTGGAAGGACTCTCTGGCTTGCTTGAGTCTCCATTTTGTGTGGACTTCACACAGGGACATAGTTGTGATCACTGAAAATGGGCTACCTTACAAAGTTCTAAAAGGTTCAATTCTCAGCACTACACGAAGTTAGAGTATTGTTGGTTTCAAAAAAGCTTGTCCTGGAAGCAGTAAGATACAACTAACTGTTCTTGGTGATGATTCAACTGAGGTTGACTAAGACAAATTTCTCCCCAAGAGCCAAAGAAGTGGGAGAGAAAAAAAAAAGGGGTTAGGCTCCCTGATATTTAAATATCTTTAACAATGAACTGTATTCCCAGGCAAAATCTTATGTGGAAACCCAATTGAGCCCATTAAAGCAATGGGCGTGACTATATCGCAAACGTTCTAATTTATTTCATTTATTTTACTATTGATAAGTGAGAAAATCCTGAGACTATATTAATGAAGTAAACATGTAAAGTTGAAGACCCTTGATGATAATTATTCTATATCCAAGTCAGTGCTCAATTTACTTTTTTTTTTTTTTTAAAATTTTACTTGTTTTAATTAGTTATACATGGAGTAGAATGCCTTTATGCATTTTGATATACATAGATGGGATATAATTTCTCATTTTTTCTGAGTGTACATGTTGCAGAATCATAATGGTCATGCAGTCACATATATACATACAGTAATCATGTCTGTTTCATTCTACTATCTTTCCTACCCCCACATTCCCTCCACTTCCCTCCCATCACTTCCCTCTACCTAATCTAAGGTAATGCTATTCTTCCCTAGTGTCCCCCACCTTATTGTGAATTAGCATCTGCATATTAGAGAAAACATTCAGGCTTTGGTTTTGTAAGATTGACTTATTTTGCTTAGCATGATATTCTCCAACTCCAACCATTTACTGGCAAATGCCATAATTTCACTCTTCTTTAAAGCTGAATATATATACCACTTTTTCTTTATCCAATCATCTATTGAGGAACACCAAAGTTGGTTCCATAGTCTAGCTATTGTGAATTGAGCTGCTATAAACATTGATGTGGCTATGTCACTATAGTATGCTGATTTTAAGTCCTTTGAGTATAAACCAAGGAGTGGGACAACTGGGTCAAATGGTGACTCCATTCCTTGTTTTCTGAGGAATCTCCATACTGCTTTCCATAGTAGTTGCACCACTCTGCAGTCCCACCAGCAATGTATGAATGTACCTTTTCCCCACATCCTCACCAACATCCACTGTTACCTGTATTCTTGATGATTGCCATTCTGACAGGAGTGAGATAAAATCTTAGAATAGTTTGGATTTGTATTTCTCTAATTGCTAGAGATGTTGAACAGTTTTTTATACATTTGTTGATCAATTGTATTTCTTCTTCTGTGAAGCGTTTGTTCAGTTCCTTCGCCCATTTATTAATTGGGTTATTTGTGTTTTTTGGTTTTAAGTTTTTTGAGTTCTTTATGTGTTGAGAGCCACAGCCGAAGGGGCCGCAGCAAACTTTCAGACTGCCAGCTGATGATTGGCTCACAGCGGCCCCAGCAACATCTAGCTGATTGGCTCCTCTTCGGTGATGCTCATTGGGCTGTTTCCTTGCCCTTTCAGACCACGGAGCTGCTCATTGGGGGACTTTTTTGGCTCTGCCCACGCGACCCAGCCAATCGGCCTCAAGAGCAGGAGGATTGTGGGAGGTGGAGGTGTTTGTGTTTGAGGGAGAGGCTTGTGGGAAGCCGGTGGTGGCAGTTGGGCTCTGAAGGTTTTCCTGAGGAGCTTTTTTGTTTGGCATGTGTGGTTCTAAAAATAAAGTTCGTTTCTTTTGACAAGTGGTTCCTGAATCGTGCCCAGCCAGACTGCGGCATTTATGTATCCCAGAGATTAATGCTTTAATGGAGGTGCATGTGGTAAAGATTATCTCCCAATCTGCAGGCTCTATCCTCAAGTTTGCTGACAAGAAGCTTTTAAATTTAAATCCATCCCAATTATTAATTATCGATTTTACTTCTTGTGTCTTGTTAAGGAAGTCAGATCCTAGGCCAACATGGTGAAGATTTGGGCCTATTTTTTCTTCTATTAGGTACAGGGTCTCTGTTCCAGTGCCTAAGCCACAAAAATTCTCAATAAGATTCTGGCAAATTGCATACAAAAATATATTAAAAAACAGTGCACCATGATCAAGTGGGATTCATCCCAGGGATGCAGTTGGTCCAATATATGGAAATCAATAAACATAATTCATCATATTAATAGAATCATATGATCATCTCAATAGATGCCGAAAAAGCATTTGACAAAATACAGCACACCTTCATGTTCAAAACACTAGAAAAATTAGGGACAGTAGGAACATACCTCAATATTGTAAAAGCTATATATGCTAAGCCCAAGACCAGCATCATTCTAAATGGAGAAAAATTGAAAGCATTCCCACTAAAAACTGGAATGAGACAAGTGTGTCCTCTTTTATCACTTCTATTCAACATCATCCTTGAAACTCTAGCCAGAGCAATTAGACAAAAGAAAGAAATTAAAGGGATACAAATAGGTAAAGAAGAACTCAAACTATCACTATTTGCTGATGACATGATTCCATATCTAGAAGATTCAAAAAATTCCACCAGAAAATTTCTAGAACTAATAGATTAATACAGCAAAGTGGCAGGAGATAAAATCAACACCCATAAATCAAAGGCATTCCTATACATCAGTGATGAATCCACTAAAAGAGAAATTAGAAAAATTATTCCATTCACAATAGCCTCAAAAATAATAAAATACCTGGGCATCAATTAATAAAAGAGGTAAATGAATGACCTCTACAATGAAAAAACTACAGAAAACTAAAGAAAGAAATTGAAGAAAATCTTAGAAGATGGAAAGATCTCCCATGCTCCTGGATAGGCAGAATTAATATTGTCAAAATGGCCATACTAATAAAAATGTTATACATATTTAATGCAATTCCCCTTAAAATCCCAATGACATTCTTTATAGAAATAGAAAAAGCAATCATGAAATTTATTTGAAAAAATAAGAGACCCAGAATAGCTAAAGCAATCCTTAGCAAGAAAAGGGAAGCAGGAGGCATCACAATACCAGACCTTAAACTATACTACAAAGCTATAGTAAAAAGCAATGGCATAGTATTGGCACCAAAATAGACTTGTAGACCAATGGTACAGAATAAAGAACACAGAGACAAACCCACATGAACACAGTTATCTCTACTAGACAAAGGGTGCCAAAAATATTCACTGGAAAAAGACGGTGTATTTAAAAAACGGTGTTGCCAAAACTGGAAATTCATATGTAGCAAAATGAAATTAAACCTCTATCTCTTGCCCTGAACAAAAGCCAACTCAAAGTGGATCAATTTACTTTTGGTAATTTATTTATTTATTTATTTGTGTGCCTCTACTTCACAAAGAAAATTAGAAGAAAATTTTACCATTAGGAAAGAACTTCTCTTGCAATCTTTGTACATTCTTTTGCTAAACAGACAAAGAGTTTCAAAGGGCACTAGGTTTTCTCTGTTTTAGGCTGAATCACTAACAATATCTAGCTATTGTCTGTAATCTTTCTTATAAATACAACAGTTAGTAGACCCAAAACCTACAAGTGCTAAAATAAAAATGATATTCTGGTATCCCAAGTAATGCATTCCATTTTTATTAGACCATTTACCCCACACTGATGAAAATATGCCCTGAGCTCATTCAGTCCTTCCTGGCTTTTGAGGATAGTATATCTGTGCATCAGTGATATTCTTATTTGTGCAATATTTATGCAAGTAGATGTATATTCTTAAATTCCAAGAAGAACAAATACCAACTAAAAACCTTTCTAACTAGTAATATATGTCCATGAATTTTAACCACATGCACAGTGATGAGGAGAGATGCTTTGCTAGAAGTTCTACCTAAAACTTAGCACAGGATTATGCATCATAATAAATCATCAGTTATATGTTTGAGTGTGCCTGTTGTTATAGTTTTAGAAACGGTATTTGTATGTAATTTTATGTTTGTATAGATAAGTACACCCTTGGATATTTGAGTACATTGGACATGGATATTTGATTCAATATTTGAAAACTTCTGAAGCATCCCCAAGGAACTCTTTTCTGTGGTCGATACTCGCTCCCCTCCCTCTGGTTCTGCTGAGCTTCCCCATCTACATCTTCTTCAATGGTCCTTAATAGCCAGTCCTTGCCAAGCTGAAGTCCTTTGCATGAGTTGTTTTCTTGACATTTTTTTTCTCTGTGTTCAGTTCTCCTCTTGAATATCATACCTTCCGTGGGAGAAGCCTTCCCACCCAAGAGTCACTCTTTCCACACTAGCTGCTCCTCCTTCACCACCACCTATCACATTTCTCTGTTATTTATAAGATCCATCCCATACCTTTACTCTTATTTATTGCCTGCCTTCTCCCACTTTCTAAAACGTATTTTGAGACCACGTTTACTCTATACATCAATTTATCTGGAAAATTCTCATATACACCTGTTGTTCTGTGTGATTATTATTATTGTCTCCTTCATTCTCAAAAGTAATTTTTTTGGACAGTAAGTAGTATGGTCATGTCAGCTATGTCTGTTTTATAAAGTCTTGTTCCTCCAACCCAATATATCTTGTGATACATAATAAGTGCTTACCACTTTTTTGTTGAAGTTGATGTAGCATGGATGAATTCTATGTTTGTTTGAGAGGAGTTTAGCAACTGCTTGTATCCTGGATTGGAAATCATGAATACTTGGTTCCAGTCCCAGATCCAATCATGTAATGGGTCTAATATCCCTAAATGAAATAAGGCAGGTACAAACTTGAGTGGGCAATATCCCCAAGTCGTTTTTCACTAGTATTCATTCTATCATATCAGACAGATAACAGAATTTCAGACAAAATGATTCTGTCTCTAGAGATTTGCAAAGAAGTTCAAAGTTAATTAATGGTCCAAAGCTTTCATTGACAAGGGCAGACTTTGGCTTTCAATAAGGAAGAATTGTCTGATCCATGAAGGGGTGAGTGTCTACTGCTGGGACTGCTCAATCAGCTCCCTAGGGAAGTGAATTCTCATGAAATAATGTGGGTTGTGTATTGTATCCCAGTCCATCAGCTAACAGTTGTGACACTGAGTCTCTCTGAGATCTAGATTTCTCATGTATCAACTGTGTAGTGTGATTTTAATCTTTCCTATCAAATTCTCACATTTTTCCCTCTTAAATTTGTTGTTACTTATGCAAAGTTGATAATTTATTTTATTGTGGAGTATCAGAGGCAAAACTAGTTATGGATATATATATATATATATATATATATATATGAATACAGCCCAGCGTAATACAATTTGTCCTGGATGGTTGGTTGGATTTCAGACCTGGGGATTAAGGCATGAAAGAACAGTCTGAAGTGTTGAGATGAGTCCTTCAAAAGCCCCTTAAGACAAAGACAAGTCTGTTCCTGACTCTCGGTGGGTGTCTCAACATCAGACTTTGTAAAATGGGTACAATAATAGCTGATTGGCTTCCATTCTGAGATCAGAAGGGGTTCCCATGTATGAATGTTGCTATTCTAACGTGAGAGCCTTGAAGTATTGCATGAAGACCAGGTGAGGCTCTAAACTGTCCAAGAAAAAACCCTGTGAGAAGTACTCAGGAGTGAGGAATTCGCCTCCTCCAGAATCTTCACATTGGAGACACAATGGCACGCATGTACCTAGGTGCCTTGAAAATGAGAGTGTGTGAGTGAGCACACGTGTGGAAGATGAGAAAAAAGGTAAAGTGGAAAGGGAAGTGATGTATTTAACACCTACTGTGTGCCAGATTGTGCTACAGGAGTGGTCTCATTTAACGTTCCTGCATGCCAAGCCATTGAGAGAGGTGTTACTGTCCTTCTCCTATAGACGAGGAGGTCAAGGCTCAGAAGGCTTAGGGAACCTGCCCTAGGTATAGTAGGCGATGGGCACATAGGCCTGCTGTAGTCCCCAGGATGCAGAGAGAAAATTAGAAACTGGAAGCATGTGGAATGTGGCCACACGAGGATCTGTCTTATTTGTTGTTAGTGAAACTGCAAGGAAGATCTTCCTGCCTTCACTTTAAGAGTACAACAGCTTCTCGCACCTGCGTCCATGTCTTGCTGCTCTGACATACTAACTCTGTCATGCCCACTTCCCCACCACCACTCAAGTTCAGGCTCAATGCCATGAATAACCAGGAAAGCACGGGATCTGTGTCTGTGCATCTGTATCCTGGTCTCATGCACCCTCCAGAAGGATTGTTTTACTGTTGAGCAGTGAAAATGAGCTTGGACTGATTCCTGTCAACACTCTCAGCAGTCTTGGGATCCAGAGTCTTTATCTGTGGTTTTTCTGAGGGCCAGGCATGAGTGGCAGCACCACATCCTGACTGTTTCCATCTAGGTCCCCTTCACGCTCAGGGGACCCTGCCAGTCAGCTCTCTCTGAGACACACGTGACAGGATGGATCTAGTCTGTCTATGACCCTCTTTCTAATCAGAAAAGGATAGTGATGGGGACTTTCACTTCTTTAAAGTTCATTCTAAACAATTGGAATTCAGGACATGTTAGTGGAAGAGTGTTGGAAATCTATTTCCCAAAAAGAATTGAGTCTGAGTCCAATAAAAACGTGTCCTGCTCTTTAAATACAGTCTCTTTTTCTGGCAAAGGGGATGGAATTGTTGACTAACCCGTTCTTTTATCATCAAGGTCTATTATTTTCTCATGATGACCTCAAAGTAGCCCTGGCATTGATGATCTTATTCTTACAGGCTCCCTTCCCAGAAACGCAGGATGATGACTCTTTCCCTAAAATGAATAATAGCGATGACTTCAAGCCCCTCACTTCTTCCCAAAACAATCTATACTTTTTTACTGTTATTAATAATGGCACCTCTTAAGTGCACACATGTTCATTTATTCTCTGCCACTGGGGAGCTTCACACCACAGTTTTTTTTCTTCCCATGTCATCTTCAAGAGTAGAGGAAAAAAAAATGATTTCCATGGTGTTTCTGGAATTGGTACTGATGGAGCGGGGCGGGGGGAGGCGGAGAGCAAGTGCATTTCAAGATGAGGCAGACGGGATTTGAGCTCAGCCTTGAATTTCCAGCTGCGTCCTTGGCCATGTTTCTTAATCTTTCAGGATTCCAGTAGCCTCTTCTATAAAACATAAGTCACTATTGCCCCTCTCTGGGAGGAGGCAGAAGTGTCAGGCTGCCTGTCCCCGAGTGTGCGGTAGATCTTGTCTCCTTTACGTGTACATGGGTAGGTGAGTGAGTGGTGGCACGTTTTCCTGTATCATCAGTCTCCCCTGTGACTAGTCAAAAATTTAATTTATTTGTTATTTATCTAAATCAAGTCTATTTATTTAAAATGTACTCAATTCTTAAATAAAATGTATTTTTATTATGCTATAGCACACAATCATTTTTAACAATATTTAAACTGAACAGAAATATGTATGGTGAAAAGTAACCCCTTAATTTACCTCTGACACCTACGTCTTGCTCCTTAGAACTATTCTAACAGAAAACAGCTTCATGTAGAGTTTTCAACAAAATTACAGTGTATTCATGTGTATAAATAGGTATAATCTTTTCAGACAAATAGTATCATTTAAATATTATTCAATTTTTTTACTTAATTCATCTACCGGGGTTATAAATTTCCTCTATTAGTATATAATTACTTTATTCTTTTTAATAGGTCTATAATATTCCATCATATAACTAATTTTTAATGAATAGCATATACTTTATTTTTTAAATAAAAATTAGCAATAATGTTTAATATTTATTTTTGTGGCAAGTATGTTGGTTGAAGGAACAAGTTCTGATTCAAATTCTGGGTCTACTGCTGAGGTAGAGAACTTGAACTTTCTTAATTTTAATTAAGGGACAATTTTAATCAGGGACAAGCCTCAAACAATTTTAAGGATGACATTATGTAATCATATGGACAGCTGCAATAGATGGAATTTCTGTGTCCCTCTCAAATTCACGTTTTGGATTCTAATCCCTGAATTGATATTATTTTCAGGTAGGGCCTTTGGGAGGTGATAGGGTCATAAGAAGAGATTCCTCATGAATGGGATTAGTGCCCTTGGAAGAGGCCCAGAGAGCTCCCTTGCTCATTCTACAACCTGAGGATGCAGAGAGAAGACGGCAGCGGCACTCTCCATTCAGCCTGCCTATGGTACGTGTGACAGTCAGCTTTTCATTGCTGTGACCAAAACAACTGACAAAGACAACTTAAAGGGAGAAAATTTATTTTGACTCGTGAGTTCATGGGTTTTAGTCCATGATCATTTGACCCCATTGCTCTGGGCCCAAGGTGAGGCAGAACTTCATGGTGGAAGGATGTGTTGAAGGAAAGCATGGCAGCCAGGGGGACAGAGAGAGAGAGAGAGAGAGAGCAAGAGAGCAGGACCTGGCCCCATTGGTCTGCTCCCTCTAGTCGGGCCTACCTTCCAATACACCACCCAGTCATCCCTTCACATATCCACCCATCAAACTGACTAACCCCTCTAAAGACGCAGCCCTCATATTCTAATCAGCTCCCCTCTGAGCATTCCTGCGTTGCCGATCACATGAGCTTTTGAGGGGATACCGATATCCAAACCATGACAGTATTCTACTCCATATACCTTGAGTGGCTGATATAAGGATCTAATATCTAAACAGCTTATAGTAAGTCCCTGTAAATACCCAAACAATAACATTCACTGCTTCTCATTTAAGGACAGCACTTCTAGTTGATGACACCAAGAAGTGGTGACTTCTGCAGGACCTAGGCTCATCACTTCTGCTGATCCTGGTGGTCAGTGTGAGTAGGCAGGCATGAAGCACAGGAACAGACCCCTCTGAGGAGATCTGCAGACCAACATTTTGAGATCATAGATCACAATGTAGTTTTCAACTGGTTTAAACAACTGGTTTGCTCTCTTGCTAGCATGTGAGACCCTAAAGGCACAGAGAAGGAGGATGCTTTTCAGGTCCCTAACACCTGTCAGAGAATGAGAAATATTACACTAGTGCTGTGGTCTTGCTGGTGGCAGTAATAGAGCAAGGAGAAATGTTACTAGGGAAAGATAATATTTATTGCAAACTGATTCTGCCGTTCGGGGTTACCTGAATTAACTGATTTAATACCCATCTTCTGAGGTAGCTAATACAATTTTTTGGTGCATTATCTAACTTTTATGTATCTATTTTTGTATGTGTAAAATGAGGATAATTGCAGAATTGTCTCAGAGCAAGGGTGTAAAATTTTAATGAGAAAACATATGCAAAGCACATAGAACAGCCTCTGAACACTCAGAGGTTGGCCGAGGACGAGCAAACTGAGGCTCAGTGAGGTTTAAAGGAGTCTGCAAGAGAGCCTCCGTGTCTGAGGTATGAGCAGGGCAGTGTGAATTCAGAGGCCCTGCCCCTCACCTCTGAGCCTCAGCACTTCTCTAGGCCTAGAATATGTGGGTTGAATGAATCGCTGATGTGCCCTGCTTGGGGGAGACAAAATGAGATTTAGGAGAGAGGAATGACCCCCCTGTGTGGAACTTGGGAGTCCTCTGAAGCACTGGGATTCAGTGCCCACCACCAGGAAAAGCCGTGCAGTTCTTGAGTGCTAATTTGAGTGCCTCCCTGTACCTTCCCCTTCCTCATCTTGGACTCTGACAAAGTCCCCTTTCACCCATACTACATGATCAAAGACGTCCTAAGCCTACTGATCCTAGTAGGATCAGGTCAGTGGAAGGCCCGTGGAAGGCTGACAGCAAGAACAAGGAGCCCGAGTTCCAGCCCCGACGCTCTGTGACACTAAGCCAGTCTATTGCCTGCCTATGCCTCAGTTTCCTCATCTGTGAAATCTGAACAGGTTCTTTGCAATCTCCACACTCCCTACCAGGGTTTCCAGCTTTGTTTCAGTGGTCACTCGGCTTCTTACCTCTTATCTAGTGAAACCGAGAAACCCTGGCCTCTCCCATAGATGGTTGGCCAGTTATCAGGAGTGGTGAAGAAGCTGGTTTGTGTGTTCAGGTTAATCTGAATGCAGGTACGCAGGGTTTACCTGGCATTCCTTCTCCTCACAGGCCTCAGGTTGGAAGTGTCTGAAAAACATGTCCTGAGTGTGTGATGGCTGAGTTGGGACCTTAGGAAGAGGCCAAGCCCCTTTGCAATGAGCTGTCTCTGGGCAGCCTGTCCCAGTGATATCAACCTCATTTTTGGTTCTATGATGCATCCATCTCTAAATGGTTCACACCTGTTGTTACTATAAGCGTGGGTAAGGCTTGGATACTTTGACAACAAAACAAGAATGGTTGCTGGGAGACAGAACAAGATGTAGTATTCATGGACACTTGTGTCAATACTGCAGAATGCTCAGCAGAACATCAGCCCTGACAGCCTACAGGCAATTAGGGAAACAATTGAATGAAATACAGACTTCAAAATGCATCTAAATAAAAAGTCCCAACTCCTTTGCTTATTCCAGTCTCCTACTGTAATAATGATCAGCCAATTCAACTGCCACAGGCCACGTCTGAACCCCTCTACCGTCTCCCAACAAAGGACGAATCATGTTCCTGTTGAATCACCCCCCTCCTGGAGTGGGAGCCTCACTTCCTCACGAGAGCCTCCTAAAGTCTAGAGAATTCTGTCTGCTGAACGTGTGCTCTTATAAAGATCTGACCAGTCTTTTTCCATACAAAAATCCCGATTGACACCTCTCCCTAAAGCCCAACATTCTTTCCTATAAGAGCCCTCGATTCTTCCTTACTGCCTTCTTTTCTCTAGCACCCCCCCACCCCAATCTAAACATATTTTCCTATCATTTCTCCTGTGAAAAAGTTTCAAATCCTATCCTAGTTAGAACAGAGACCATTGTCAGTTAGGAAAAGTAAATCCTGTATACAGTACTTGTACAGTAATTCAATCAGTCATAAACAAAATATCTCAGTTGATGGCTATAATTTAACCATTATTCAGAATAGGATAATCTCTTCTCTTTCTGCAAGTTGTCCCAACTTTGTCAACTTTTCTGCACTGTGTGAGCTTGGGTGAGTCATTTAAACTTTGTGAATGTCCGTTTTCTTATCTCTGAAATGGGGCTCAATGAAGCAACCTCACAAGGTTATTGTGAAAAATCAAACCACAATGTATACTCATATGGTAAAGTACCATACGAATATTGGACCAAGAAAGGGAGAAAGGAAGACCGCGAACTATCATATTAGGTAGAAAGTGCTCAGTGTCGTAATCACTAACAGTGATCTATAATTGATGGACTGAATGCCTAGGAAGGGAGACCTCCTCAAGCCAAGTCCGAATGAGGAATCTCTTATGCGAGCCTCCAAGCAGACAGAATCGGCTCACAACAGACGGAGCAGGAAGGACTCTTGGAGAGAAATAGCTGCATTAGAAACTCTTTTCATGAGGAGAGCAGAAGCAAAATATTCAGAGGATGGCTTAAAAATAAGTGTCCAGGTGTAAGCCTGCCTCTGTCACCTGCACCTGTGCATGCCCTTTTATGATGGAACTAGTGCTCGTGACTCTCCATCCCCCAACACACACCATATGGCAGCCAGTGGCCTCACCAGAGCCCCACACACTATTTTGGGCAATTGATTTTCTCCTCATTGGAATGACCCTGGCTCTGGAATAAAAATCCCAGCCATGGACTCTAACTATAGGTCGTGTTTGTTTCCATGGCAGACTCCAAACCTGTTCCCAGAGACATAGATATTTGCAGGCAGAAGACTACATAATTAATCATCTAAATATGGACACTTTAGAGAGTATGAAGGATGATTTTAATGACTGTGTCAGAACAATGGGTATGCACTTGGACAGTCCCACATCACTGGGATGTGCAGTCGGTGTTACCGTAAGAAAATGAGCTTTAGAATCAATATAGACCAGTTGTCCTTCAGCCCGTAGCAGTGTCAGGTGAAGCAAGTCCTGGAACCTCTTTAAGATCTTTTCTTCATTTGCAAAACAGAGTCAATAACACAAATTTCAAAGTTTTGTTATAAGCACTGGATAACTAATGTATAGAATTCCCTAATTCAGCCATATCTTGTAGACTTGTGAAATATGTTGATTTTCTTCCTTTTCTCTTCCTTTCTGCCTGCCAGCCTGCTTTCCTCAGGATTTCTGATGGAAAAGCCAAGGCTAAAAGTGAGCAGACTTATGCTAAGTCTCTCTGGGGTTGTGGCTATAATGATCCTGAGCTATAAACTCAGGTGTGACTGAGGGGAAAAAAAAAAACAAAAGGAGATTCCAGGGTAGAAGGTGAGCTATCAGTCAGGATACTTGATTCATTGGCATATGGGCATTTAGGAAGGTACAACATGGATAATGGAAATGGAGAAGGAGACAGGAACATAGAATGTTTGGATTTGTTTAATCACCTATCTATTAACTTAAAAATACTGAATGAACTTTAGATCTCTAAGTCTGCTAAGTAGGGGAAACATGGTGGTAGGTGCATACATCACGAATCTTGCCCCCATGAAATTCACAGACTACAGTTTTAAGAGTGATGATAGACCCCCAAGTGCTCCTTGACTGTTAGAAATTTGAAATGGTGATATTTCAGCAAGTGTTTAAAGCTTTTTATTGTTGCTGACATTTTTGCATTTATTGGCAAAATTTCAAATGCATATAAGACAGCTTTTCACTCTGTTGGCTAGGGTAGGAATTTCATGATTAAAAGTCATTACAAGACACTATTATCTGCTAAAGTCTCATTCTCTAATTCTCATTCTCGTAAATGAGGTCCTATTCAACATGTGTATTTGTGTACTTATGGTCTCTGGCTTCTCTTGTCTGGCAGAACTGACCAGTTGGGACAGAGATCCCAACTGCCTTAAATATTTACATCTACCTCTCTAAGTAAAAGTTTGCTGATTCCCTACTCTAGTGCTTTTTTTTAATGACCAAAACATTCTGAAAAATTTTATTATATCCAAGAAAAAATTTAATTTTGTTTAACCTAAAACTTGTGTGGAGGTGGTTCCCAAGATGGAACTCAGTAATTCCTTATTTTTGCTGCTCACATAAGCCTTTGGATAATCTTTTCCCGTCAGTATAGGCTGCACTTAATGACTTGCTTTCTATTGAACATAATGTGGCAGAAGTGATGAGGCATCAGTTTGGATGTTAGGTTATAAAAAGGCTGTGTTTTTGTCTGGGGTGCTGCTCTCTGGTTCTCTCTCACTGTGGGAGCATCAGCTTCCGTGTTGTGAATGTGTTCAAGAAGTTTCTGGTGAAATCAGTGTGGTAAGGATCCAAGACCTGCATCCATGTCAGTACAATTGGAATGGGTTTTCTGAGGCTGCCAACAGCCTTGTGAGTCAGCCTGGAAATGGCTGCAGACATGGAGAGAGCTTCACTGCCTCTCCTGAGAGACGCTGAGACCAGGATTCTCAGCTCCAGAAACTGGGAGGCAATAACTGTTTGTACCTGAAGTTGATAAAATTTGGAATAGTTGCACATTGATAGATAATTAACACAACTTGAAAAATATTCAGCCATTGAAAAAGTCATTCTATGTATCCACTTTACAAGTTTCCTCTATGGATTACCCATTGCCTTTTCTCAGATTGCCAAGTCTCCAATCAGAGCAGTTTAAAAAACAATAATATAAAATATTAAATAATTAAAACTTCCAAATCTTTAAAACTACATAAGAAAACAAAAAGGGAAATTTTGTTTCTATCCTGATCTTGAATTATGACCCCACCTCCAAGTTTGATTTATAGCCATTTATTTGATAAAGTCTTAATAGACACTCTATAGAAAAGTGATTCTTTCAGGTCCAGGTTCCATGCTATTATTGAGAAAAAAATATAGTCATTAAAAAAAGTCATCAGAAATGCCAACTGTTAAAAAAAAATGCCTATCATCTTCTGCCCTGGGAAATCTGTGTTTCCAGGTTTAGAAGAAACAGAGATGCAGGGTAAAGAGATGCAGGTTGGTGAACAAAGACCTCCTCTGGCTTTCTCCCCCAGACACAGGGCCATGCATCATCATTGTTTGTTAGCTTTGGGAAATGTCCCCGTTGTCCAGGAACTGGCTTTGCCTTCTTACTTAGGCCACTGCTGACTCATGGTTTCATGAAATTGGTTTGGCCGACTCATTAATCACATGGGTTAGTGATGTATTTTCCTTCACAAATGACTAGAAAGACTTTTTAATGGAGTGGGTCAAGAGCAGAAGGGACAATGGCTTATGGTAAATGACTTCTGGAGACTTTATGTATTTATCTCTATTCTTCATTGATGCTACTAGATTTGAGCAAAAATGATCATCAATTCAATAATGTCTTAAATAAACTTACCCAAAGTACCTATCGGCTGGGGATTTGTGAGAGCTAGCATTCTTGTCAGTGAGGGCTGTCAGCTGATTCTGAAGGCACCACATGGCAACTTAAAAGAATCTGCACTTTGGAATTAGACAATAGCGAATTTGAATATGAACTTTATCACTTGCTAGTTGTATGGACTTTGACAAGAAGCTTGGTAATCTAAGGATCTGTTTCTTCACCAGTAAAAGGGTTAAAATCATGGTTGGATAATTAAGAAATATATAAAACATCTTACAGAGTACTTGTCTCTTTATAGGCAATTAAAAATGATAATTCCCCTCCATTGTGGGATGAGACCGTAGAGCTCCAGTTCTGTCTGTGTGTTGATAGCATCTTGTCATCATTTTGACCCTGTTCATTTTTCCCCCCACATATTGGGCATGGACTTTCTTTGACTGGAAAGAGCACAAAACTTGGGCATTTTCTGTAAATGACCGGTGCACTTGAAAGCTATAAAAATCTGAAGTTTGAGTACTTTTGTTAGTTGGGAGATCAGCAGAAAGCAATGTGAGTCTGAAGCAGGGTTTGGAAAACCTGGTCATTACCCATTTTTGTAAATAAAACTTCACTGGGATTCAGTCACACCCATTTGTTTAGTTATTGTCTTTGACTCAAGCTGCCTTTCCAATACAATGACAGCATTGGGTTGTTGCCACAGAGACTATGACCCACAGAGCCTAGAATGTTTGCTGTCCAGCCCTTTACAGAAAATGTTCCCTTGTTTCTGATCTAACAAGCTGACCCTGGGAGGCAGCATTAGAAGACATATCACTGAAGGTCTGAGCTCATATATATTTTTTGTGGAAATAAATTGGACTTGAGAAAACAGAAAAGAAAATACAATTTCCCATCAGAATGGGTAAAAAATAGTCTGAGAATCTAGAGTTAAGATACAATTGCAGGGAATTAGAGCAGATAGACATGAATTCAGGGATCTGGGGTCAGAACACATGAATCTCTTACTCCACTCCATCACTATCCAGGCGGTTGACCTTGAACAAATGACCTTGACTTGATTCCAATCCCTCATCTGTAAGATAACAAATGCAGTAACTCCTCTTTCAGACAATTTTGAAAGAGTTAATGAGATAAGCTACTCCTTAAACTCTAAAGCTTCTACAAATATTATTTTTGTGATTATTCAGACTCAGGTGATCAAAATATGTTTGCTAAAAGAATTAATGCAAGAATCACACCCCTAAAAATATTGGCCAACTTCTAGACTTGTACACCGTGATATATGTTGTTTTCATATCCAAGCATGGGTTAAATTCATTCTTGCTCAAAGTGCAGTTATATTTTCTTTTCAACTCAAATGGTATTTTAGGCTTTTCAACTTCAGGCGAACTTCCAACATAGACATTTTTTAATCCCTGTAGACTATGTTCCGTGTATAAAATGTTGAAGTCATGAAGTGCCATGGAGCTCACTCTGTCCTGAATCAATGGCGGCAGGATTAAGCCTCCCTTGCTCTCCTATAGGGCTTATTCCACCACTGAGCTTGGAATAACCAGCCCATCTCAGAACCACTAGGGCCATATTGAATCAACATCTTTCCTAGTTGTCTTTTGCTCTGCATGTCTGATGACACTCTGGCACTCAGGACAGTAGTCCCTGCCTCTTCACTCTTCTTCCGGGCTGTGGAGTAGATGCACAATGTTCTCCACGTTGACTTTTATGTGTCTACAAATCACGTCTCTGGGAAGGTTCAGGAAGAATCCAGTTTTTCTGCCACAGGGATGGGAAGAAAGGGAAAGTTAGGTAGTTAAGCTGATGACAGAGAAGGAGGTCTGCCTTAAGGGGGGAAAATAGGGTGAATTTAAATGAAAAATTACTATTCTGGGAAGATGCTGGCAGGATTCCCAGATTCCCCTTTGTGTGAATGGCATTCAGCTCAATTAGGTTTCCAGCCTGTGATGTGCTCCAGCTGTGATCTGTGACTGCCATGTCAGTGATTTACTCTCTGCCACTTCTAATCCACACATTTCCAGGGGTGGTGACAACACATACTGGCACCTAATTTGCAGTGACTGTTGTCATTCTGACACAAAAACATAACGTAGAAAGTGCCCATGGTGAAAATCCCCCATGTGTAAGGAGCATTCCCTGTAGGGTGTCCAGGGAATGCCTTAGGAAGGCCTTTGCCCAGGATACAAGGCATACCTGTCCTCTCCTGAAGAAAGAAAAAAAAATCACATTTACTTCAAGTGCTCTCCATAGGTAAATATTATCTTAACCATTTCACAGATGAGGAAGTTGAGACTCAGATATATGACTAGACTTCTGTATATATGCACAGTCACTCAGGTAGTAAGTATTAAAACTGGACAGAGAGGGCTGGGGATTTAGCTCAGTGGTAGAGTACTTGCTTCCCATGTATAAGGTCCTGGGTTCAATCCCCAAAACCACACACACCACACACCACACACCACCCCTCCCCCCCACACACACACACACGCGCACTTAAAAAAAAAAACTGGGCAGAGAACCAGTCTGTCTACATTGTTTTTCACTGTATTAGGCAAGTCTTACAAGCCCTGGATTGATCTTTGAGTGCCAAAATTATTTATTGCTACATTCTCATCCCAATTCTCTGTTTCTTTCCTTCATCTCTCCTTTCCTCCTTCCCTTTCTTCCTTCCATCCCTTCTTTATTTTTAGAATTTAGAATTATTTGAGTTCCATCTGACCATTAGCCAAAGCCAACAAACTTGTTTTCTCTTGGTGGTTGTCAAGTGGCCGAATGGGAGTGAGTAAAAACATGGTGGTCCACTCACCATCATATCCAGAGCCAAGCACTCTATCACAGCAAATTGATCAATAACTTACATATCTGGGTTGGTTAACAATGGAGAGTTCATCTATCAGAGCAAAGTTTGGTCAATGTTTTTTGCAGAGGGGTAGATAGTAAATATTTTAGACTTTGTGGGCAATACCGTCTCTGTCACAACTACTCAGCTCTGTAGTCGTGGGAGAGCAGCTGTGGACTACACATAAATGAATGTGCGAGGCCATGTTCCAATAAAACCTTATTTACAAACACAACCAGCATGCCAGAGTTGGCTGATGGGCCAAGATTTGCTGACCTATGTGTTAGAATGCCTTCTGCTTAAATAAGCTGATCTGGGATTTCTCTGTAGGCTGTGGCAGATAGGACCAAAGCATGGAGACTGCTTAGGGAAACATCTGATTAGCATTAGTGTCACCAGAGATTTCCAGATTTCCTGGCCTTTGTGTTAGTAGTGAAAATGACAGTCACTGGTGACCACAACAGTTAAAGCCAAGAGAAACTGCCTTTGTGATGTTAAATCTAGAGAGTACACAGAGACAGATCTTGGTGATCAGGACAAGAGGCTGGGTTGAACCAGAATACTGAGTTGGAGAAACATCAGAGAAATGTTAAAAACAAACAAAAGACAATAGTGGTGGGGGGGCGTAGGGGTCTTGGGTAGGACTCAAATTAGAGGTAGAAGCTAAATCATTTTACTTGTTTGTTCTGACCCCAAAGTCAAACTTTGAAAGGTGGAATGCACTTTGTTGTCCTTGTTCTAAGCACAGAGACACATCCATCCATCCATTCATCCATCCATGCATCCATCCATGCATCCATTCATGCATCCATCCACTGAACCACCCAGCCCCTTCTTCACCAAATCATTCATTTATACCTGCACCGGGGTCATGTTGTTTACTATCAGTCTATGGCTTACATTACAGGTCTCTCCCCCTAGGTACTTAAGTGTCTGATGGCATTGGATTCACAAGTAATTGACAAATGCAGTGACGTCTGTGGGTGCCACGAGAGAAGTTTCCATAAGGTGCACAGAGGTGACACAGAAGAAAGGATATCTGTCTGGGTGAGTTCAGAATTACGGGCTGATCCATACCCAAAAAACTGGAAAAATGATGATGACTCAGGTTCAGCTCAAGCTGCTTCCTGTTGCAGCTCATCTGGGAAGCAGTCCACAGACAAGGGAGACTCATGCTTGTCTGGTCCCAGGGAAGGGTCAGGAAGCTCAGGGATTCCATCAGTCTGCCCAGAGACAGATGAAAATTATGGAAACAGGGTTTTCTTTCTTCTATGCCATCTAGGTGGATCAGACTTCTGTGTGCTGCACGTCTACTCTAGGGACATCAACAAGCGTGATCTCAGTGTCCCATGCTATTCCATACATTTGTCACAAACAATGAATGCGGAGAATTCACTTTGGTTCTTTTGTTGGAGATAGCTCCGTAATTGCTATTGCATTTTATTATCATTGTTAATACTAATTATCTATGCTGCTAATGAATTCATAGGGGTTCGGCAACTTAAAGTATCTTTCTAATTCTCACAACAATCTTACAAGACTGAATAAAGAAATTGAGGTTCACAGACACCTAGTGCCTTCATCAATTTCACACAGTTCACTGATGACTGGAGTTGTATCTTGAGCCTGGTTCCCAATTCTGCCTCCTGGTTTAAAATCCTTGAGAACCCACTATGCTCTGCTATTCATTGGCTCTGTTGCCCCTGTGGGGCAGCTGTGCAGTGAGCAGGAGGAAGTTTTGTAAGATAATAAAAAGGCAGGGGAGACAGAGCAGTGTGGACTTGAAGTTGGGAGGGGAATCAGTTGCTGGGGGTTTGATCTATCAGCTTCAGCCTTCCAAATGGGCAGGATGAGTTACCGATCACATATAAAAACTAACCTCTCTTAGACACTGAGAGGACATGAAAGAGAGGCCTACAGTGGTAGGGAAATTTTTAATTTTCGAAGGAGAGAAGAATGGCTCTAGCGATGTCCCTCTTTTGGACTGGAGATGAACAGTACAATTGGGATACAGAATGTCAGGCAGTTAGGGTGCCTGTGTTCTGTCCTTGGGGACTGCCTTCTGTGCCAATGATCAGAAAAAGAAAAGGGGCCTAAACAGAATTCTCAGACCTCCTAAAGTCTAACAAATCTTTTCTCACTGATGGCCTCCTCGAGTCCTCCCAAACACTCCTGGAGGTATTATTTCAAAAGTGTCATCACCATCCTGGTCCAGTAGATGGGAAAGGAGGCGTCGTGGGATGGAAACCATGTTCCTATCCATTTGGTACTTACCATGGCTGAGATTTGCCTCAATCCTTACTCAGGGTTAGGCTATTTTTCTGGGCTTATTTCTTCTTCATCAAACAGTTTATCTTCTTGTTCCACATGGAAGGAAGTCTCCATTCCTGTTAGCTTCCTCCATTTCCCTGGTTCTAGGATAGCACCACACTCGTTGCCCATGTCTGCAGGCACTGAGCGCCCTAGGTGCTCCCTGACACCTGACATGCACAGAGGAGAGGCCTGATGAACATGTGCCAGGGGAGGGTGAGAGCGAGGGACTGACGAATAGATTAATAGCCTGGAGACTTGTATGTGTCATTGACCCTGGTCATAGTTCCTATTGGGCTATAGTCATGGATCTCATTTGTCCTCAGGGACACTTTTTAAATTTTTAATCTTAAATATCAGACTGGAAAAGGTTTGAAGTGACCTAGTCTAACCTCATGACATTGCCAATGAAGAAAACAAAGCCACATTGAAGAATCACCTCACCCAAGGCCACAGACCTTGCTTCACTCTCCAGACACTGAGCATCATTTTGTAAATCTGTGCAAAGGTGAAAATGGTCATGAGGTCAGACAGTTGGGAAAGAAAAGCCATGCATGGTGTTTGAAACATGAATTACGCCTAAGAGTACATAGGGTGATTGGATGAGCAAAGCCATTCACATTTCTGGCAACTGATTGTGAAATCAGGAGAGGCATAATGTGTGTGTGTGTGTGTGTGTGTGTGTGTGTGTGTCCATTCTAGAAAGGGATGCTCTTTAAAGTCCATTCATTTGTGATTTTAAGGATTCACTTATTTCAGGGTCACTAAGCCCTGGTTGACAGGTACAAGTCTCTCTTCCATGAGCTTTAAAACTTTCGCAGAGCTTCCTCTTTTGACAAGATATTAAAAAGCTCTTGGCTCCTTTTTCACAGAGATGGAGGTTTGTTTTGAGGCCCTTTCCTGCTTTCTTCTCCCTGCAGACTTTCTGAGGATTCAGCTTCCTCCTTCAGCAAATTATCTGTGTTCTCACAGATGCAATCACAATAGCCATATGTGTTTCCAAAGAGCTTATCTGGAGCCAAGGGATCTCTGTGTAAGCTAAGTAAAAAAGAAAAACATTTTTTATGATATTTTTCTAGATATTTTAATGTGGGGTACGATTTAGTTCCCATGACTCTGAAATTGCAACAAGAGCAATTCATAGAAATATGGACTTAGGATAAGCCAGGGGCTCCCCCTCTGGATACTTTTAAAAAACTGTCCTCCACAAATGAAATCAATTTGCATATCTTTTAAAATTGAGGGTGTGTCCATTTTGGAAATCAAAGCAATCAAATGTTTGCAAATGATCATTTGCATCTGCAAAGTGTACATGAGTGGGCAAGGCTTGGAGATGGGCAGACCAGGGCCCCCTCTGCCCTCATTTTCTGTTTGTGTGACTATGGGAAGGCAGGCCCTTTTAAGCCCTAAGACTCAGTTTATTAAATTATAAAGTGAAGAAGATAATACTTACTCCCAGAGTTATAAATTGTCCAAAGAGCTGGCATAGTCTGTAGCATGGTGGCTTATGGTCTGAATTTAACCTGGGTCTGGAACTTTTGAAAATTGGGCTTTAGTTAAACAACCCTGGACAAATATGATTTGGGGCAATGGCTGCATCTCTGGATCTCAGTTCCTACACTTGTATTGTTTGTGTGAGAAAAAAGAAAAAGTTTGATTGCTTTGCTAGCAAAGGAGAAACACAGGGGACTCCTGTGCCAGAGGCTGTGATTTTGCCCAACAAGGGAACAGAGGCTTTTTAAAGAGGTGATTCCAGGCTGCGTTCCAGGTGTTCCCTGTCCAGAGGAGCTGTCATTCATGTGTCAATTTGGGAGACAGTCATTTCTTAGATCTTCTGCCTGCACCTCTATTCTGAAAAGTTAAGATGAGCTGACTTCTGAAAGTTTCTCAAATCATAGTAATTATGTACAAACTATTTTACATGCAAAGTATTTAAGTATTCATATATATATATTTGTTATGTTATGCATATAAAGTCTGTCTACATGAACACATTAGCTCACTTACCATTTACCATGTACTGAGAATTAGAATATATCATCTCCACTTACAGAGCAAAGAGCTAAGGCTGAGAGAGAGCAAATAGCCATCCACGTTCACAAGATGTAAAGGGTCTGGGGTAGGAAGCACCTTAGCCTTAGGGAGAGAAGGGACTTCCCTCTGTGAGATGTGAAGGGAGGTGAAGGATGAAGCTGACCAGGGAGAGCCTCAAAATCCCTCAAGGGTCCTGTCACATGGTCCTGTCATCTCAGAGACAGCACCATAAGCAGTGGAGAGGAATAATGGTGCCCCTCAGGCACCTCGGTTCCCGGGCCAGCTCCTCAATAGTTCCAGCACTGTTTACTTCAGCCATTCCTTCCTGGCATCAAGACAGACACGGGCACAGCAATAAATAAACCACCCTCAATCCTTTCCTTCTTATTCATTTTAAGCTGGTAACTAACTATGAATTGGCTGTGAATCTTTCCAAGGAGGACGATGTCACTCGCCTCTGTATGTGACATCTCTGGCACCCACTGGACACAGGTGGGGGCTCCATACATGTTACTTTGATTTAAAGTCAACTTGTACTTTGTCCACCTCTGGTTTCTAGCACCCTTCTTAGCTCCTGTCTTTGGAATTTCCTTACTGATGTTAAGTCTATCTTTTAGAATTTACCAGAACCTTAAAGGGTTTAGAAAATATGTGTTTTAATGCTTCCTTTTTATAGGGAGGAGCCTGAATCTATGAGGTGAGTGGATGGCAGAGGGAGTCCCTTTTTTCCCTGAGGCTAAGTGCTTCCTACCTCAGCCCCTCACCCTGCCAGGCTGCTCTTCCCTCTCTCCTACCACCTCAAGCACCACTGCAACACTTGTTCTCTGCAGGTGGCAGGTGACGAGGAGCATGTTTGCCCCCTAATATTAGAGTTGATTGACTTCTGCATTCTATCAGGCTTTCTGGTAAATTGCTGGGCCAGAGATTCCTAATTGTATTTACAAGGAACCATGACTCTGTTTTTATTTTGAAAGATTTGCTGGACACTCATGCAGTAACAAAAATTAACCAAGTGAGAGGTGTTCCCCAAACACAGGAGGGCCCTGAGGACATGGAAGGGGAAGGAGAATGAAGTCAGAGGAAAAACGCATGGAGTGATACTTTGTTAATTTATTTCTAGTGAAAACCCTCAGTGGGCTATGGAATATTACAGCAAGACAAATTTGACACCAAGATAACTGTCATTTGTAGAAAAAGAAAAAAAGATGTCTTTCATGTTATGAAGATTGGGCGTTAGCCATTAAGGCTGCAGACCTGGGGTCTCCCAAGAGACACATCTGGGACAAAACCTATTTGTAGCTTTCTGAAGAGTTAACCAAAGGCACTGGCACTGGAAGGAAAAGAGAAAAAGGATATTTATTGAGTACCTACTATTCTTCCTGTCGGGATGACCCAGATGCGCAAAATCAAAAGTCTACAAACATAGTTATTTGACTTTCCATTTATACAACCTAACGATGTATTTGACTTTCCAGTGCATTATAAAAATTTAACAAGTATTAAATGAAATGAGCCAAATAATGTTCTTAGAATGCTTCCTGGCATGCCATGGCATTGGTAAGTTTTCTCCCTTATTACCGTAGGGCTTATTGCAATGTGTGTGTGTGGGGGGGTGTATTTTATACTGTCTCGGTGTCTGGGGCTGCTGTGCTGGCCTTCAGAGGTTGATTTCCAGAAATGCTTAATGTAACAAATAGTAGGCGACAGATTTTCACAGTGGGAACTTTCTCCATCCCATATGTCAATAATACCCTTGTTGGCAAGCAAGGTTTGCCTCTAATATGTGGGTTGCATAATTTTTAATAATTACCAAAGATGCTATAAGGTCAGTTATTATTAGCTCTAGTTCACAGATGAGGAAGTGGATTTTCAATCAATTGCAGAAATTAAAAAAAAAAACAACAACAACTAAATAATAGCTTGGGGTTGAATTCCAGATGCCTATCCCTAAAGTGAATATCCTTTTTGCTGTCTGCTGCTTCCCTGATTATAGACATACAGATGTTAATGGTCCACTCCTCCTGTAAAATGGACAATTGAGAGTAAGTCAATATAATCCTATCATAATTTGAACAGAAATATTCTAATTGGGCAGAAAAAATAGCTAATTTGCAGGGCAACTGTTAAACTTCAGCTGCTTCAGCCATGTGAGAAGCTGCTCATTAGCTGAGAGGGAGATTGTCTTGCTAATGACCTGTCTCTCCTCCACTGGGCACCTCTTCTCTCTGAACCACAATGAGCACACAATGGAGACCACCCCAGGTGTCCAGAGCAGTGGCCAGACAACACTGTGCCCTTCCCATGTGAGTACACATGGCCTGACATCCAAGTTAGTCTGTTTGCATTCATTTGCTCATTTAATAAACATTTCTTGACTCTGTGTAAGGATAAGGCATCGTACTAAAAGCTACAGACACAAAGAGGAATCTAACATGTTACTGTGTCTTCCAGAAGTTTCTATTTAATGAGGGGGACACCCATAAGAGAGGATTGCAATCCACTGTGAGGAGCAAGTCGGCAGGAGGGTCTCCACGGTACAGAGCACAGAGCAGGAGAGGCTGGCTTTCCTCCAGGACCCAAGCAGCAGCTCCCTCCGCCCCCATCTCAGCAGTAGGTGGGCATTTGTCAGGTGCACACCAGGGAAGGACCTTCAGCAAGAGAGGAAAGCAGGTATGATGTAAGAAACGAAGGCAAGGAGTCAGCTCCGAGTAGGCAGGTCTGAACAAGGCTGTGAGGGAGAAATGGAGATATAGAGGGTCAGTCAGAATCAAGATCAGAAAGAGAATTTACTAAAGCATTCACCTTTTATTTAGCAGTTAATAGAAAACCCTTATCAGCATAGGAATAAAATTGTGTGTTATTTGGAGGCGCCCTAGCATTTCATACAGCAAGACCAGTTTTTTTCTCCCTACAACTACCCCTGGGGCTATGCCTCACATTTATTTCTTTCCTTACAGCCCCCTTGTGCTTCCCTAATCCAAACTCTGTTTTAAAATTTGTATCACTACGATGACCTTACAATTACTCTCTCCATTCTTTTATCCACCCTTCACTTACAGAGCTTTCTGAAATCAGAAACATCAGAGAATACGTACTACGTGCAAGACAGAGCTCATTAAATGGCAATTTAAATTCATATAGAAGTTTACCATTCAGAAAGCATTCTCTCAGACTTTAAATATTACAGCTACCCTCTTTTGTTTTGTTCTTCAAGGACTAAGGACTATAAGAAAGAGAAAGAACAGATAGGCCAGGAATAAGAAGTTAAGAGTTGAAGATTCTTGAGGTAGTGCCAGGAGGTAAGATGTTGAATGTGGGCACGGAAATGGCGTATGGAATTGGGGTTTCACAAACATTTTGAAATGGAAGAGGTTTGCTATTTGTGGAATTAACATTCGTGTGTTGAAGTCCGAACTCCTAGCACCACAGAATATGGCATTGCTTGGACAGGGGGCCCCTGCAGGTGTAATGAGTCAAGTTGAAGCTCATCCTGGAACAGGGCAGCCCCTGGTCTGAAGATTGGTGTCCTTATAAAAAGAGAAGACCTGAGCACAAAGGCAGCCATGTATTAAAGGAAGACACTGTGAACAGAGACAGGGAGCCCAGGGTCCAGGAGAGGGACCTGGAACTGATTATTTCCTCACAGTCCTCAGAAGGAACGGATGCTGCGGACACATTGACTTTGGACTTGTGATGTCCAGAACTGCGAGACAATACACTCGTGTTGTTGGATTCACCCAGTTTGTGGCACTTTGTTGTGACAGCCCCACCTAGCTGAAACAAAGTCAAGGGATTGGATGCTAGGCTTGGGCAGCTGGTCCAGGTGACCACCTCCAGTGAGTACTTTGGGAACTGCACCCTCATCTCCATTGGCATTTACCCTCTTTCTGGAAAATGGCCCTTATGTTACTGGAGCTAAGGCTACTGAAGCTTTGTTCTCACCTGCAGACAGTCCTTGGAAGTTCTCAATCTCCCTTCCCATGCCCACTGGCCCTTGATTGATGGCTAAATGGTGTGGGAGTAAGAGCCATCTGCTTCCCAGCCTAAGGTGGAACCTGTTCTCCATGGATCCCTAACATTTATTTCAAGGATGAAGCTCTCTTACACAGGACTTTGAGATCCATCTTTGATCTGCTTCCCTCATTCTTTTACCAGTGTTCCCAGGAGTCTTGCTTTACTATGTCACTTGCAACTGAATCCTCATCTTAGAGTGTGCTCCTGGAGATGCCAGCCTAAGACCCCGCTGAGTTTCCCTCAGTGCTTACAATGGCTCAAGTTGTAGTAGAAAGTGTGATTTATTCATGAATAAAACAAGTGAGGTTGGTGAATGCCAGCCAGGGGGACAGTGGAAACGCAAAGTGGCAAGATGGCATTCCCTTTGGAAGACAAAGAACTTTTGCACAGGATGGAAAAATCACACAAATGGAGACGGCCAAAGGGGCCTAGGAAAATATCAACACAACCTCTGTGTCCTTGGCTCTCAAGGAGCCATTTACTGTTCTGAATAACACAGCCTCGGTTGTAGGCATCATGCAACAGAAATTGCAGCAGACAGTTTTCAGAGTTCACAGACCCTGACCCTTAGCATGGGCTTTTCCATCTTCTTATTATGCTGTGAGAGTTAAGGTAACCAGTAACTTGTAGCAAGGAAGTGACTTTTTCACCTGCAAAATTCGGCTCTGTGTTAGTTAAATGCTTTGGAATTTAAAGTGATTTTTTTTTTCTTTCTTTCTTTAAAATGTCTCAATGCTGTGTTGATAAATGTCACATAGAACAACGAATGTGATGGAATGTGCTGGGGATAATGGGAGTTACTTTCTAGTTCACCTGAACCATGACTTGCCTACATTTAGCAAGAATAATGAATGTAATTTAATACAGCACCTTTGCAGAGAAGTGACTCAAAACACTCTTCAAAGTGAATATTAAAATGGTGAATTATGCAATAAGGACATAGTTTTAAGTAGATAATAATAGATCACACACAAAAGCATACAATGCGACAAGGGTACATGAAAAAGTATGCATTCTATTGTTATTAGGTGGAAGTATGAACATAGAAAGAGGAGTTGACATGGAATAAGGAAAACAAAGGTCAGATAGAGATTAAACGGCTCTTTTGATGAACAGAGGCAGCAAAAGATGCTGCCGAGGGAATGGGAGTCAGAGTCAGATGGAGCCAGGGTTGATCCAGCGTCCATGACCTGGGTGGCTTTGAACAAGTCATCCAACCTGTTTGAGCTTTAGTTTCTCTACTTACGTAGAATGAGCCAATACGACCTGCTTGAAGGGGCTTTTGTAGAGAAATCACTGAAATCATATACATCTCAGCAGATACCAAATAGATCTCTTTCTTTTAATATCATCCTTATTACCAGTGAGATGTAATAAACACAGGCACCATATACCTACCTGCCTGCTGCCCATCTTAACATACATCAAGGACAAACCACTAAATAAATCCACTGCAATCCTTTCTCTGTCCATTCCATTGGTTGCACTCAGAAGTCATATGTGGAACTTGAAGAAAATAAAACCCAGAGGGCATCTCGTCCAAACACTTGTTCCTGTCCACAAGCTGAGGCCTGACCAGGTGCAGCGATGTGCTCCCACGCGTGGTAGCCAGCATTCTCTTCACACACATGACTCTATCTGGTTTTCATAATAGCTTCAGCAGGGGGATATGCTTATTAACACTGAAGAAACTGAGGCACAGCGACAGGAAAAGATTCGCAACATACCACACAGCTCTCAGAGACATGCTGGGTTTTTAGGTCCCAGGGACCCTTAGCAAGTGTCTAAATACAGCCTCCCTCTCCTTGCCCACCTCCCCAGCACTATACTCCCTCAATGGGGACGGGAAGAGGCTTGGGCCTTGCCTTCCTGGCATGTAACAAGCGGGATGCCAGTTACAATGGCTGTGTCTCCCTTCCCAGGGGTTTTCTGTGTGTCCTGTGGGGGTGGAAAGGTTGGGAAGATGTTGAAATCAGCACTGTCTCTTGTTTTGCTCAGTGTGGGGACCTCTGCCTTGGTTCTTTTCCAAATCTCCTTCTCTCCCCCTTCAACTCTGAGCCAAAGATTTGAGTCAGAAAACTCAGATTTTAATCTGTGTTGTTAGGCAAGACTTAAAGGCATTCTGAGACCGAGCTTCTTCATATGAAATATGGGGTTGTAACAAGACCAGCTCCGTCCGTGCAGCCTTCATGTGTGTACACGTGAGAAGGCTTTGAAAACTAAAAAATGCTGTGTATCACTCCTTCTCTCTCTCTCTCTCTCTCTCTCTCTCTCTCTCTCTCTGTCAAGTGAAAGGTGAGGCATATGATGAGCCTTCAGACACTGTGTGTCTGAGTGAGTCGTACGTGCTACCTCACTGATCATAGGACAGGAATTCACAAAACTACTGATTTCTCTGCAGAATTTTTGGACACCATCATAGCTATGAAGGCAGGCGTTTGAATACAGGCAGAGGCAACATACTGGCTGCTGTGAGCTGGTGGCTAAGGAAATGATGGCAAGAACACAGAGCCTTCATGTCAGGTCACCAATATGACCTTACAAGCCAGTAAAACCCTTGGCAGCAGCCTGTTTGAATAAATCAGCAGCCTGTCCAAAGAAACAATGACTTCCTCACTATCACAGCAAACCCTCTGGGCTCTCTCAGGGGAGCTGCAGCAGAAGTCTCCCCTGTGACCTGGGTACTCCTTTCCCATTCCTTGAGGCAAGGACCAGCCGTGGTGGCATTCCTTAAATCCAGTTAGTCAAGAGGCTCACCAATCCAGAACAAATAAGAGGGGAATTGACTGCCCATTGTGAACCGGGCTCCCCTTGGCCGCACCACCAACCGTTATTCTCTAACCTGCGACGTACTAAAAATTTTATTTGGAGTGGAGACCAGGAAGCAAATGAAAAACATAATCGGTCATTCCAGCTTTCTGACAAACAATCAGGGTGGGGTGATTTGTTACCAGAAATCCAAGGGAAACCAGATCAGCCCTCGGACATGCTTTGCTGTTTTACAGATTTCAGAGACCCAGGGCAATTTATATACAAGCTCAACAACCTCCTTCTTTTCCCCTGGAGGAAGTGTATACTCGAGAGGCAAGGCAGGGTGTCCAAGGGCTTAGAGTTAGTCACGTGGCAGATCAGGGGCTAGAGTCTCCTTACTCCTTTTTCAGTGCTTTCAGTAACACAACATGTCCTAACCATGTCCTAACTATGACCCAGCCTTCCGTCCTCCAAAATATATTTATTGAGTGCATACTGTGTGCTTAATTATGTTTCCAGAGCCAGTGCTAGGGGGAAAAACAAAACAAATGAAGTAAACACCGAACCATTTATTGATGCACCCTCATTTAGTTCCCCTGGAGAGCTGTGAGTCTGTACTACCAAGAAGGAAATCAAAACTTGCTCACTTACACAGCTAACTGGTAGCAGAGCCATGATCTAATTTAAGACATGTAACTTCAGGCTTATTCCCTATACATGCTGTCTCAATCCAGGTGTTTTCCTTCCTCCAACTCTTGCACACCCTTGCACACTTATCTCCACAGGGCCTTGTTCCAATATAGATTTCAGGGATGGATAGTGATCTAGGAGCTTAGGAAGCCCCTCATCACGAGAACTGACATGCTGGGGTTCACAGACTGAAGGCCATAAGCAGGTGCTTACCCCTATGTATCAATTTGTAAGTGGAAGAAGGACCTTGAAACAAAGTCAAACTGGCCAGGGGAGGCGCTAGTTTGGCTGGAGTGTCCAGAGAAGGTCTTCTGAAGGGGTAAGTATTTGTTTAGAGACTGAAAATGTCAAAGTCCAGAGACAGAGGAGGGAAGCTGGGCAAAGGTTCCAGGGCTTGGTCCTGAACTATGAACTCAGAGTGAGACCTGGGCAGGAGTCAGCTAGGGTAGCCGTTAAGAGCACCGGCTCCAACATCAGTGCAAATCTATAGTGGACCATTTATTGACCGTCTGACTTGAGTAAATTCACTCAAATTCCTGGGCCTCAGTTTCCTCCTCTGTAAAATGGGGTAAGAGTTCCCACTTCTATAGTCACATGAGAACTTTTGATTGAAAACACACTGGCACACAAGAAAGGACAGATATCGACTGTTTTATTTCCCCCTCCAGCATTCATTAAATAATAGGACATCATCTCTTTAACTTAATATCATTGCCCCAGATTCTGTTTTTATACTTTTTTTTTTCTTTTGGAAAACAACAGGGCCTTTTATACTTTTATTTTTTTTAATAAAATATGAGGAAGGCCAATAAAATAAAATCAATAAAAGGGAAGCTGTTCAGTCTGACTCAAGGGAGAAGCAGGCAATCATGCCATCTGCTGGGCTCCACCCAGAACCCACGGTGGTCCTGAGCAGGCCCAGGCCTCAGAGAACACAGTTAACAACCTTCCTACGGGACAGAGCTCTTGATGCAATGATTAGCATGAAATAGAGGCTGGACATAATGGTTTAAAAAAATGTTGCAAACTGCAAAGTTCTTTTTGCTTCTTTCACTTTTTTTTTTTTTTTTTTTTATGAAAAGAGATTC